>NW_028291700.1:0-262367 GCF_059453375.1 Lepisosteus platostomus
AATCCCCATGTAGCAACAAGGCTCAGAAGAGCCCACACACTCAGATCTTAACCCCAGTGTGCTGAAAGTGTCAAAACATGTTTTTCAGCAGAAATAAACATGTTTCTGCAAGTTTGGTCAACCCCATGTAAGTTATGGGGCAGTAACAGTACACTTTTCAAAACGTGTTTTTCAGCCCGAAATAAACGCGTTTTTTCAGACAACTGAATACCCATGTAGCAGCAAGGCTCAGAAGAGCCCACACACTCAGCTCTTAACCCCAGTGTGCTGAAAGTGTCAAAACATGTTTTTCAGCAGAAATAAACATGTTTCTGCAAGTTTGGTCAACCCCATGTAAGTTATGGGGCAGTAACAGTACACTTTTCAAAACGTGTTTTTCAGCCCGAAATAAACGCGTTTTTTCAGACAACTGAATCCCCATGTAGCAACAAGGCTCAGAAGAGCCCACACACTCAGATCTTAACCCCAGTGTGCTGAAAGTGTCAAAACATGTTTTTCAGCAGAAATAAACATGTTTCTGCAAGTTTGGTCAACCCCATGTAAGTTATGGGGCAGTAACAGTACACTTTTCAAAACGTGTTTTTCAGCCCGAAATAAACGCGTTTTTTCAGACAACTGAATACCCATGTAGCAGCAAGGCTCAGAAGAGCCCACACACTCAGATCTTAACCCCAGTGTGCAGAAAGGGTCAAAACGTGTTTTTCAGCAGAAATAAACATGTTTCTGCAAGTTTGGTCAACCCCATGTAAGTTATGGGGCAGTAACAGTACACTCTGCAAAACGTGTTTTTCAGCCCGAAATAATCGCGTTTTTTCAGACAACTGAATCCCCATGTAGCAGCAAGGCTCAGAAGAGCCCACACACTCAGATCTTAACCCCAGTGTGCTGAAAGTGTCAAAACATGTTTTTCAGCAGAAATAAACATGTTTCTGCAAGTTTGGTCAACCCCATGTAAGTTATGGGGCAGTAACAGTACACTTTTCAAAACGTGTTTTTCAGCCCGAAATAAACGCGTTTTTTCAGACAACTGAATACCCATGTAGCAGCAAGGCTCAGAAGAGCCCACACACTCAGATCTTAACCCCAGTGTGCAGAAAGGGTCAAAACGTGTTTTTCAGCAGAAATAAACATGTTTCTGCAAGTTTGGTCAACCCCATGTAAGTTATGGGGCAGTAACAGTACACTCTGCAAAACGTGTTTTTCAGCCCGAAATAAACGCGTTTTTTCAGACAACTGAATCCCCATGTAGCAGTAAGGCTCAGAAGAGCCCACACACTCAGATCTTAACCCCAGTGTGCTGAAAGTGTCAAAACATGTTTTTCAGCAGAAATAAACATGTTTCTGCAAGTTTGGTCAACCCCATGTAAGTTATGGGGCAGTAACAGTACACTTTTCAAAACGTGTTTTTCAGCCCGAAATAAACGCGTTTTTTCAGACAACTGAATCCCCATGTAGCAACAAGGCTCAGAAGAGCCCACACACTCAGATCTTAACCCCAGTGTGCTGAAAGTGTCAAAACATGTTTTTCAGCAGAAATAAACATGTTTCTGCAAGTTTGGTCAACCCCATGTAAGTTATGGGGCAGTAACAGTACACTTTTCAAAACGTGTTTTTCAGCCCGAAATAAACGCGTTTTTTCAGACAACTGAATCCCCATGTAGCAACAAGGCTCAGAAGAGCCCACACACTCAGATCTTAACCCCAGTGTGCTGAAAGTGTCAAAACATGTTTTTCAGCAGAAATAAACATGTTTCTGCAAGTTTGGTCAACCCCATGTAAGTTATGGGGCAGTAACAGTACACTTTTCAAAACGTGTTTTTCAGCCCGAAATAAACGCGTTTTTTCAGACAACTGAATACCCATGTAGCAGCAAGGCTCAGAATAGCCCACACACTCAGATCTTAACCCCAGTGTGCTGAAAGTGTCAAAACATGTTTTTCAGCAGAAATAAACATGTTTCTGCAAGTTTGGTCAACCCCATGTAAGTTATGGGGCAGTAACAGTACACTTTTCAAAACGTGTTTTTCAGCCCGAAATAAACGCGTTTTTTCAGACAACTGAATCCCCATGTAGCAACAAGGCTCAGAAGAGCCCACACACTCAGATCTTAACCCCAGTGTGCTGAAAGTGTCAAAACATGTTTTTCAGCAGAAATAAACATGTTTCTGCAAGTTTGGTCAACCCCATGTAAGTTATGGGGCAGTAACAGTACACTCTGCAAAACGTGTTTTTCAGCCCGAAATAAACGCGTTTTTTCAGACAACTGAATCCCCATGTAGCAGCAAGGCTCAGAAGAGCCCACACACTCAGATCTTAACCCCAGTGTGCAGAAAGGTTCAAAACATGTTTTTCAGCAGAAATAAACATGTTTCTGCAAGTTTGGTCACCCCCATGTAAGTTATGGGGCAGTAACAGCACACTTTTGAAAACGTGTTTTTCAGCCCGAAATAAACGTGTTTTTTCAGACAACTGAATCCCTATGTAACTGAAAGGCTCAAAAGAGCCCACACACTCAGCTCTTAACCCCAGTGTGCAGAAAGTGTCAAAACGTGTTTTTCAGCAGAAATAAACATGTTTCTGGAAGTTTGGTCACCCCTATGTAAGTTATGGGGCAGTAACAGCACACTTTTGAAAACGTGTTTTTCAGCCCGAAATAAACGCGTTTTTTCAGACAACTGAATCCCTATGTAACTGCAAGGCTCAAAAGAGCCCACACACTCAGCTCTTAACCCCAGTGTACAGAAAGTGTCAAAACATGTTTTTCAGCAGAAATAAACATGTTTCTGCAAGTTTGGTCACCCCCATGTAAGTTATGGGGCAGTAACAGGACACTTTTAAAAACGTGTTTTTCAGCCCGAAATAAACGCGTTTTTTCAGACAACTGAATCCCTGTGTAACTGCAAGGCTCAAAAGAGCCCACACACTCAGCTCTTAACCCCAGTGTGCAGAAAGTGTCAAAACATGTTTTTCAGCAGAAATAAACATGTTTCTGCAAGTTTGGTCACCCCCATGTAAGTTATGGGGCAGTAAGAGCACACTTTTGAAAACGTGTTTTTCAGCCCGAAATAAACGCGTTTTTTCAGACAACTGAATACCCATGTAGCAGCAAGGCTCAGAAGAGCCCACACACTCAGATCTTAACCCCAGTGTGCTGAAAGTGTCAAAACATGTTTTTCAGCAGAAATAAACATGTTTCTGCAAGTTTTGTCAACCCCATGTAAGTTATGGGGCAGTAACAGTACACTTTTCAAAACGTGTTTTTCAGCCCGAAATAAACGCGTTTTTTCAGACAACTGAATACCCATGTAGCAGCAAGGCTCAGAAGAGCCCACACACTCAGATCTTAACCCCAGTGTGCAGAAAGGGTCAAAACGTGTTTTTCAGCAGAAATAAACATGTTTCTGCAAGTTTGGTCAACCCCATGTAAGTTATGGGGCAGTAACAGTACACTTTTCAAAACGTGTTTTTCAGCCCGAAATAAACGCGTTTTTTCAGACAACTGAATCCCCATGTAGCAACAAGGCTCAGAAGAGCCCACACACTCAGATCTTAACCCCAGTGTGCTGAAAGTGTCAAAACATGTTTTTCAGCAGAAATAAACATGTTTCTGCAAGTTTGGTCAACCCCATGTAAGTTATGGGGCAGTAACAGTACACTCTGCAAAACGTGTTTTTCAGCCCGAAATAAACGCGTTTTTTCAGACAACTGAATCCCCATGTAGCAGCAAGGCTCAGAAGAGCCCACACACTCAGATCTTAACCCCAGTGTGCAGAAAGGTTCAAAACATGTTTTTCAGCAGAAATAAACATGTTTCTGCAAGTTTGGTCAACCCCATGTAAGTTATGGGGCAGTAACAGTACACTTTTCAAAACGTGTTTTTCAGCCCGAAATAAACGCGTTTTTTCAGACAACTGAATACCCATGTAGCAGCAAGGCTCAGAAGAGCCCACACACTCAGATCTTAACCCCAGTGTGCTGAAAGTGTCAAAACATGTTTTTCAGCAGAAATAAACATGTTTCTGCAAGTTTGGTCAACCCCATGTAAGTTATGGGGCAGTAACAGTACACTTTTCAAAACGTGTTTTTCAGCCAGAAATAAACGCGTTTTTTCAGACAACTGAATCCCCATGTAGCAACAAGGCTCAGAAGAGCCCACACACTCAGATCTTAACCCCAGTGTGCTGAAAGTGTCAAAACATGTTTTTCAGCAGAAATAAACATGTTTCTGCAAGTTTGGTCAACCCCATGTAAGTTATGGGGCAGTAACAGTACACTTTTCAAAACGTGTTTTTCAGCCCGAAATAAACGCGTTTTTTCAGACAACTGAATACCCATGTAGCAGCAAGTCTCAGAAGAGCCCACACACTCAGCTCTTAACCCCAGTGTGCAGAAAGGGTCAAAACGTGTTTTTCAGCAGAAATAAACATGTTTCTGCAAGTTTGGTCAATCCCATGTAAGTTATGGGGCAGTAACAGTACACTCTGCAAAACGTGTTTTTCAGCCCGAAATAAACGCGTTTTTTCAGACAACTGAATCCCCATGTAGCAGCAAGGCTCAGAAGAGCCCACACACTCAGATCTTAACCCCAGTGTGCTGAAAGTGTCAAAACATGTTTTTCAGCAGAAATAAACATGTTTCTGCAAGTTTGGTCAACCCCATGTAAGTTATGGGGCAGTAACAGTACACTTTTCAAAACGTGTTTTTCAGCCCGAAATAAACGCGTTTTTTCAGACAACTGAATACCCATGTAGCAGCAAGGCTCAGAATAGCCCACACACTCAGATCTTAACCCCAGTGTGCTGAAAGTGTCAAAACATGTTTTTCAGCAGAAATAAACATGTTTCTGCAAGTTTGGTCAACCCCATGTAAGTTATGGGGCAGTAACAGTACACTTTTCAAAACGTGTTTTTCAGCCCGAAATAAACGCGTTTTTTCAGACAACTGAATCCCCATGTAGCAACAAGGCTCAGAAGAGCCCACACACTCAGATCTTAACCCCAGTGTGCTGAAAGTGTCAAAACATGTTTTTCAGCAGAAATAAACATGTTTCTGCAAGTTTGGTCAACCCCATGTAAGTTATGGGGCAGTAACAGTACACTTTTCAAAACGTGTTTTTCAGCCCGAAATAAACGCGTTTTTTCAGACAACTGAATCCCCATGTAGCAACAAGGCTCAGAAGAGCCCACACACTCAGATCTTAACCCCAGTGTGCTGAAAGTGTCAAAACATGTTTTTCAGCAGAAATAAACATGTTTCTGCAAGTTTGGTCAACCCCATGTAAGTTATGGGGCAGTAACAGTACACTTTTCAAAACGTGTTTTTCAGCCCGAAATAAACGCGTTTTTTCAGACAACTGAATACCCATGTAGCAGCAAGGCTCAGAATAGCCCACACACTCAGATCTTAACCCCAGTGTGCTGAAAGTGTCAAAACATGTTTTTCAGCAGAAATAAACATGTTTCTGCAAGTTTGGTCAACCCCATGTAAGTTATGGGGCAGTAACAGTACACTTTTCAAAACGTGTTTTTCAGCCCGAAATAAACGCGTTTTTTCAGACAACTGAATCCCCATGTAGCAACAAGGCTCAGAAGAGCCCACACACTCAGATCTTAACCCCAGTGTGCTGAAAGTGTCAAAACATGTTTTTCAGCAGAAATAAACATGTTTCTGCAAGTTTGGTCAACCCCATGTAAGTTATGGGGCAGTAACAGTACACTCTGCAAAACGTGTTTTTCAGCCCGAAATAAACGCGTTTTTTCAGACAACTGAATCCCCATGTAGCAGCAAGGCTCAGAAGAGCCCACACACTCAGATCTTAACCCCAGTGTGCAGAAAGGTTCAAAACATGTTTTTCAGCAGAAATAAACATGTTTCTGCAAGTTTGGTCACCCCCATGTAAGTTATGGGGCAGTAACAGCACACTTTTGAAAACGTGTTTTTCAGCCCGAAATAAACGTGTTTTTTCAGACAACTGAATCCCTATGTAACTGAAAGGCTCAAAAGAGCCCACACACTCAGCTCTTAACCCCAGTGTGCAGAAAGTGTCAAAACGTGTTTTTCAGCAGAAATAAACATGTTTCTGGAAGTTTGGTCACCCCTATGTAAGTTATGGGGCAGTAACAGCACACTTTTGAAAACGTGTTTTTCAGCCCGAAATAAACGCGTTTTTTCAGACAACTGAATCCCTATGTAACTGCAAGGCTCAAAAGAGCCCACACACTCAGCTCTTAACCCCAGTGTACAGAAAGTGTCAAAACATGTTTTTCAGCAGAAATAAACATGTTTCTGCAAGTTTGGTCACCCCCATGTAAGTTATGGGGCAGTAACAGGACACTTTTAAAAACGTGTTTTTCAGCCCGAAATAAACGCGTTTTTTCAGACAACTGAATCCCTGTGTAACTGCAAGGCTCAAAAGAGCCCACACACTCAGCTCTTAACCCCAGTGTGCAGAAAGTGTCAAAACATGTTTTTCAGCAGAAATAAACATGTTTCTGCAAGTTTGGTCACCCCCATGTAAGTTATGGGGCAGTAAGAGCACACTTTTGAAAACGTGTTTTTCAGCCCGAAATAAACGCGTTTTTTCAGACAACTGAATACCCATGTAGCAGCAAGGCTCAGAAGAGCCCACACACTCAGATCTTAACCCCAGTGTGCTGAAAGTGTCAAAACATGTTTTTCAGCAGAAATAAACATGTTTCTGCAAGTTTTGTCAACCCCATGTAAGTTATGGGGCAGTAACAGTACACTTTTCAAAACGTGTTTTTCAGCCCGAAATAAACGCGTTTTTTCAGACAACTGAATACCCATGTAGCAGCAAGGCTCAGAAGAGCCCACACACTCAGATCTTAACCCCAGTGTGCAGAAAGGGTCAAAACGTGTTTTTCAGCAGAAATAAACATGTTTCTGCAAGTTTGGTCAACCCCATGTAAGTTATGGGGCAGTAACAGTACACTTTTCAAAACGTGTTTTTCAGCCCGAAATAAACGCGTTTTTTCAGACAACTGAATCCCCATGTAGCAACAAGGCTCAGAAGAGCCCACACACTCAGATCTTAACCCCAGTGTGCTGAAAGTGTCAAAACATGTTTTTCAGCAGAAATAAACATGTTTCTGCAAGTTTGGTCAACCCCATGTAAGTTATGGGGCAGTAACAGTACACTCTGCAAAACGTGTTTTTCAGCCCGAAATAAACGCGTTTTTTCAGACAACTGAATCCCCATGTAGCAGCAAGGCTCAGAAGAGCCCACACACTCAGATCTTAACCCCAGTGTGCAGAAAGGTTCAAAACATCTTTTTCAGCAGAAATAAACATGTTTCTGCAAGTTTGGTCAACCCCATGTAAGTTATGGGGCAGTAACAGTACACTTTTCAAAACGTGTTTTTCAGCCCGAAATAAACGCGTTTTTTCAGACAACTGAATACCCATGTAGCAGCAAGGCTCAGAAGAGCCCACACACTCAGATCTTAACCCCAGTGTGCTGAAAGTGTCAAAACATGTTTTTCAGCAGAAATAAACATGTTTCTGCAAGTTTGGTCAACCCCATGTAAGTTATGGGGCAGTAACAGTACACTTTTCAAAACGTGTTTTTCAGCCAGAAATAAACGCGTTTTTTCAGACAACTGAATCCCCATGTAGCAACAAGGCTCAGAAGAGCCCACACACTCAGATCTTAACCCCAGTGTGCTGAAAGTGTCAAAACATGTTTTTCAGCAGAAATAAACATGTTTCTGCAAGTTTGGTCAACCCCATGTAAGTTATGGGGCAGTAACAGTACACTTTTCAAAACGTGTTTTTCAGCCCGAAATAAACGCGTTTTTTCAGACAACTGAATACCCATGTAGCAGCAAGTCTCAGAAGAGCCCACACACTCAGCTCTTAACCCCAGTGTGCAGAAAGGGTCAAAACGTGTTTTTCAGCAGAAATAAACATGTTTCTGCAAGTTTGGTCAATCCCATGTAAGTTATGGGGCAGTAACAGTACACTCTGCAAAACGTGTTTTTCAGCCCGAAATAAACGCGTTTTTTCAGACAACTGAATCCCCATGTAGCAGCAAGGCTCAGAAGAGCCCACACACTCAGATCTTAACCCCAGTGTGCTGAAAGTGTCAAAACATGTTTTTCAGCAGAAATAAACATGTTTCTGCAAGTTTGGTCAACCCCATGTAAGTTATGGGGCAGTAACAGTACACTTTTCAAAACGTGTTTTTCAGCCCGAAATAAACGCGTTTTTTCAGACAACTGAATACCCATGTAGCAGCAAGGCTCAGAATAGCCCACACACTCAGATCTTAACCCCAGTGTGCTGAAAGTGTCAAAACATGTTTTTCAGCAGAAATAAACATGTTTCTGCAAGTTTGGTCAACCCCATGTAAGTTATGGTGCAGTAACAGTACACTTTTCAAAACGTGTTTTTCAGCCCGAAATAAACGCGTTTTTTCAGACAACTGAATCCCCATGTAGCAACAAGGCTCAGAAGAGCCCACACACTCAGATCTTAACCCCAGTGTGCTGAAAGTGTCAAAACATGTTTTTCAGCAGAAATAAACATGTTTCTGCAAGTTTGGTCAACCCCATGTAAGTTATGGGGCAGTAACAGTACACTCTGCAAAACGTGTTTTTCAGCCCGAAATAAACGCGTTTTTTCAGACAACTGAATCCCCATGTAGCAGCAAGGCTCAGAAGAGCCCACACACTCAGATCTTAACCCCAGTGTGCAGAAAGGTTCAAAACATGTTTTTCAGCAGAAATAAACATGTTTCTGCAAGTTTGGTCAACCCCATGTAAGTTATGGGGCAGTAACAGTACACTTTTCAAAACGTGTTTTTCAGCCCGAAATAAACGCGTTTTTTCAGACAACTGAATACCCATGTAGCAGCAAGGCTCAGAAGAGCCCACACACTCAGATCTTAACCCCAGTGTGCTGAAAGTGTCAAAACATGTTTTTCAGCAGAAATAAACATGTTTCTGCAAGTTTGGTCAACCCCATGTAAGTTATGGGGCAGTAACAGTACACTTTTCAAAACGTGTTTTTCAGCCCGAAATAAACGCGTTTTTTCAGACAACTGAATCCCCATGTAGCAACAAGGCTCAGAAGAGCCCACACACTCAGATCTTAACCCCAGTGTGCTGAAAGTGTCAAAACGTGTTTTTCAGCAGAAATAAACATGTTTCTGCAAGTTTGGTCAACCCCATGTAAGTTATGGGGCAGTAACAGTACACTTTTCAAAACGTGTTTTTCAGCCCGAAATAAACGCGTTTTTTCAGACAACTGAATACCCATGTAGCAGCAAGTCTCAGAAGAGCCCACACACTCAGCTCTTAACCCCAGTGTGCAGAAAGGGTCAAAACGTGTTTTTCAGCAGAAATAAACATGTTTCTGCAAGTTTGGTCAATCCCATGTAAGTTATGGGGCAGTAACAGTACACTCTGCAAAACGTGTTTTTCAGCCCGAAATAAACGCGTTTTTTCAGACAACTGAATCCCCATGTAGCAGCAAGGCTCAGAAGAGCCCACACACTCAGATCTTAACCCCAGTGTGCTGAAAGTGTCAAAACATGTTTTTCAGCAGAAATAAACATGTTTCTGCAAGTTTGGTCAACCCCATGTAAGTTATGGGGCAGTAACAGTACACTTTTCAAAACGTGTTTTTCAGCCCGAAAAAAACGCGTTTTTTCAGACAACTGAATCCCCATGTAGCAACAAGGCTCAGAAGAGCCCACACACTCAGATCTTAACCCCAGTGTGCTGAAAGTGTCAAAACATGTTTTTCAGCAGAAATAAACATGTTTCTGCAAGTTTGGTCAACCCCATGTAAGTTATGGGGCAGTAACAGTACACTTTTCAAAACGTGTTTTTCAGCCCGAAATAAACGCGTTTTTTCAGACAACTGAATACCCATGTAGCAGCAAGGCTCAGAAGAGCCCACACACTCAGCTCTTAACCCCAGTGTGCTGAAAGTGTCAAAACATGTTTTTCAGCAGAAATAAACATGTTTCTGCAAGTTTGGTCAACCCCATGTAAGTTATGGGGCAGTAACAGTACACTTTTCAAAACGTGTTTTTCAGCCCGAAATAAACGCGTTTTTTCAGACAACTGAATCCCCATGTAGCAACAAGGCTCAGAAGAGCCCACACACTCAGATCTTAACCCCAGTGTGCTGAAAGTGTCAAAACATGTTTTTCAGCAGAAATAAACATGTTTCTGCAAGTTTGGTCAACCCCATGTAAGTTATGGGGCAGTAACAGTACACTTTTCAAAACGTGTTTTTCAGCCCGAAATAAACGCGTTTTTTCAGACAACTGAATACCCATGTAGCAGCAAGGCTCAGAAGAGCCCACACACTCAGATCTTAACCCCAGTGTGCAGAAAGGGTCAAAACGTGTTTTTCAGCAGAAATAAACATGTTTCTGCAAGTTTGGTCAACCCCATGTAAGTTATGGGGCAGTAACAGTACACTCTGCAAAACGTGTTTTTCAGCCCGAAATAATCGCGTTTTTTCAGACAACTGAATCCCCATGTAGCAGCAAGGCTCAGAAGAGCCCACACACTCAGATCTTAACCCCAGTGTGCTGAAAGTGTCAAAACATGTTTTTCAGCAGAAATAAACATGTTTCTGCAAGTTTGGTCAACCCCATGTAAGTTATGGGGCAGTAACAGTACACTTTTCAAAACGTGTTTTTCAGCCCGAAATAAACGCGTTTTTTCAGACAACTGAATACCCATGTAGCAGCAAGGCTCAGAAGAGCCCACACACTCAGATCTTAACCCCAGTGTGCAGAAAGGGTCAAAACGTGTTTTTCAGCAGAAATAAACATGTTTCTGCAAGTTTGGTCAACCCCATGTAAGTTATGGGGCAGTAACAGTACACTCTGCAAAACGTGTTTTTCAGCCCGAAATAAACGCGTTTTTTCAGACAACTGAATCCCCATGTAGCAGTAAGGCTCAGAAGAGCCCACACACTCAGATCTTAACCCCAGTGTGCTGAAAGTGTCAAAACATGTTTTTCAGCAGAAATAAACATGTTTCTGCAAGTTTGGTCAACCCCATGTAAGTTATGGGGCAGTAACAGTACACTTTTCAAAACGTGTTTTTCAGCCCGAAATAAACGCGTTTTTTCAGACAACTGAATCCCCATGTAGCAACAAGGCTCAGAAGAGCCCACACACTCAGATCTTAACCCCAGTGTGCTGAAAGTGTCAAAACATGTTTTTCAGCAGAAATAAACATGTTTCTGCAAGTTTGGTCAACCCCATGTAAGTTATGGGGCAGTAACAGTACACTTTTCAAAACGTGTTTTTCAGCCCGAAATAAACGCGTTTTTTCAGACAACTGAATCCCCATGTAGCAACAAGGCTCAGAAGAGCCCACACACTCAGATCTTAACCCCAGTGTGCTGAAAGTGTCAAAACATGTTTTTCAGCAGAAATAAACATGTTTCTGCAAGTTTGGTCAACCCCATGTAAGTTATGGGGCAGTAACAGTACACTTTTCAAAACGTGTTTTTCAGCCCGAAATAAACGCGTTTTTTCAGACAACTGAATACCCATGTAGCAGCAAGGCTCAGAATAGCCCACACACTCAGATCTTAACCCCAGTGTGCTGAAAGTGTCAAAACATGTTTTTCAGCAGAAATAAACATGTTTCTGCAAGTTTGGTCAACCCCATGTAAGTTATGGGGCAGTAACAGTACACTTTTCAAAACGTGTTTTTCAGCCCGAAATAAACGCGTTTTTTCAGACAACTGAATCCCCATGTAGCAACAAGGCTCAGAAGAGCCCACACACTCAGATCTTAACCCCAGTGTGCTGAAAGTGTCAAAACATGTTTTTCAGCAGAAATAAACATGTTTCTGCAAGTTTGGTCAACCCCATGTAAGTTATGGGGCAGTAACAGTACACTCTGCAAAACGTGTTTTTCAGCCCGAAATAAACGCGTTTTTTCAGACAACTGAATCCCCATGTAGCAGCAAGGCTCAGAAGAGCCCACACACTCAGATCTTAACCCCAGTGTGCAGAAAGGTTCAAAACATGTTTTTCAGCAGAAATAAACATGTTTCTGCAAGTTTGGTCACCCCCATGTAAGTTATGGGGCAGTAACAGCACACTTTTGAAAACGTGTTTTTCAGCCCGAAATAAACGTGTTTTTTCAGACAACTGAATCCCTATGTAACTGAAAGGCTCAAAAGAGCCCACACACTCAGCTCTTAACCCCAGTGTGCAGAAAGTGTCAAAACGTGTTTTTCAGCAGAAATAAACATGTTTCTGGAAGTTTGGTCACCCCTATGTAAGTTATGGGGCAGTAACAGCACACTTTTGAAAACGTGTTTTTCAGCCCGAAATAAACGCGTTTTTTCAGACAACTGAATCCCTATGTAACTGCAAGGCTCAAAAGAGCCCACACACTCAGCTCTTAACCCCAGTGTACAGAAAGTGTCAAAACATGTTTTTCAGCAGAAATAAACATGTTTCTGCAAGTTTGGTCACCCCCATGTAAGTTATGGGGCAGTAACAGGACACTTTTAAAAACGTGTTTTTCAGCCCGAAATAAACGCGTTTTTTCAGACAACTGAATCCCTGTGTAACTGCAAGGCTCAAAAGAGCCCACACACTCAGCTCTTAACCCCAGTGTGCAGAAAGTGTCAAAACATGTTTTTCAGCAGAAATAAACATGTTTCTGCAAGTTTGGTCACCCCCATGTAAGTTATGGGGCAGTAAGAGCACACTTTTGAAAACGTGTTTTTCAGCCCGAAATAAACGCGTTTTTTCAGACAACTGAATACCCATGTAGCAGCAAGGCTCAGAAGAGCCCACACACTCAGATCTTAACCCCAGTGTGCTGAAAGTGTCAAAACATGTTTTTCAGCAGAAATAAACATGTTTCTGCAAGTTTTGTCAACCCCATGTAAGTTATGGGGCAGTAACAGTACACTTTTCAAAACGTGTTTTTCAGCCCGAAATAAACGCGTTTTTTCAGACAACTGAATACCCATGTAGCAGCAAGGCTCAGAAGAGCCCACACACTCAGATCTTAACCCCAGTGTGCAGAAAGGGTCAAAACGTGTTTTTCAGCAGAAATAAACATGTTTCTGCAAGTTTGGTCAACCCCATGTAAGTTATGGGGCAGTAACAGTACACTTTTCAAAACGTGTTTTTCAGCCCGAAATAAACGCGTTTTTTCAGACAACTGAATCCCCATGTAGCAACAAGGCTCAGAAGAGCCCACACACTCAGATCTTAACCCCAGTGTGCTGAAAGTGTCAAAACATGTTTTTCAGCAGAAATAAACATGTTTCTGCAAGTTTGGTCAACCCCATGTAAGTTATGGGGCAGTAACAGTACACTCTGCAAAACGTGTTTTTCAGCCCGAAATAAACGCGTTTTTTCAGACAACTGAATCCCCATGTAGCAGCAAGGCTCAGAAGAGCCCACACACTCAGATCTTAACCCCAGTGTGCAGAAAGGTTCAAAACATGTTTTTCAGCAGAAATAAACATGTTTCTGCAAGTTTGGTCAACCCCATGTAAGTTATGGGGCAGTAACAGTACACTTTTCAAAACGTGTTTTTCAGCCCGAAATAAACGCGTTTTTTCAGACAACTGAATACCCATGTAGCAGCAAGGCTCAGAAGAGCCCACACACTCAGATCTTAACCCCAGTGTGCTGAAAGTGTCAAAACATGTTTTTCAGCAGAAATAAACATGTTTCTGCAAGTTTGGTCAACCCCATGTAAGTTATGGGGCAGTAACAGTACACTTTTCAAAACGTGTTTTTCAGCCAGAAATAAACGCGTTTTTTCAGACAACTGAATCCCCATGTAGCAACAAGGCTCAGAAGAGCCCACACACTCAGATCTTAACCCCAGTGTGCTGAAAGTGTCAAAACATGTTTTTCAGCAGAAATAAACATGTTTCTGCAAGTTTGGTCAACCCCATGTAAGTTATGGGGCAGTAACAGTACACTTTTCAAAACGTGTTTTTCAGCCCGAAATAAACGCGTTTTTTCAGACAACTGAATACCCATGTAGCAGCAAGTCTCAGAAGAGCCCACACACTCAGCTCTTAACCCCAGTGTGCAGAAAGGGTCAAAACGTGTTTTTCAGCAGAAATAAACATGTTTCTGCAAGTTTGGTCAATCCCATGTAAGTTATGGGGCAGTAACAGTACACTCTGCAAAACGTGTTTTTCAGCCCGAAATAAACGCGTTTTTTCAGACAACTGAATCCCCATGTAGCAGCAAGGCTCAGAAGAGCCCACACACTCAGATCTTAACCCCAGTGTGCTGAAAGTGTCAAAACATGTTTTTCAGCAGAAATAAACATGTTTCTGCAAGTTTGGTCAACCCCATGTAAGTTATGGGGCAGTAACAGTACACTTTTCAAAACGTGTTTTTCAGCCCGAAATAAACGCGTTTTTTCAGACAACTGAATACCCATGTAGCAGCAAGGCTCAGAATAGCCCACACACTCAGATCTTAACCCCAGTGTGCTGAAAGTGTCAAAACATGTTTTTCAGCAGAAATAAACATGTTTCTGCAAGTTTGGTCAACCCCATGTAAGTTATGGGGCAGTAACAGTACACTTTTCAAAACGTGTTTTTCAGCCCGAAATAAACGCGTTTTTTCAGACAACTGAATCCCCATGTAGCAACAAGGCTCAGAAGAGCCCACACACTCAGATCTTAACCCCAGTGTGCTGAAAGTGTCAAAACATGTTTTTCAGCAGAAATAAACATGTTTCTGCAAGTTTGGTCAACCCCATGTAAGTTATGGGGCAGTAACAGTACACTCTGCAAAACGTGTTTTTCAGCCCGAAATAAACGCGTTTTTTCAGACAACTGAATCCCCATGTAGCAGCAAGGCTCAGAAGAGCCCACACACTCAGATCTTAACCCCAGTGTGCAGAAAGGTTCAAAACATGTTTTTCAGCAGAAATAAACATGTTTCTGCAAGTTTGGTCAACCCCATGTAAGTTATGGGGCAGTAACAGTACACTTTTCAAAACGTGTTTTTCAGCCCGAAATAAACGCGTTTTTTCAGACAACTGAATACCCATGTAGCAGCAAGGCTCAGAAGAGCCCACACACTCAGATCTTAACCCCAGTGTGCTGAAAGTGTCAAAACATGTTTTTCAGCAGAAATAAACATGTTTCTGCAAGTTTGGTCAACCCCATGTAAGTTATGGGGCAGTAACAGTACACTTTTCAAAACGTGTTTTTCAGCCCGAAATAAACGCGTTTTTTCAGACAACTGAATCCCCATGTAGCAACAAGGCTCAGAAGAGCCCACACACTCAGATCTTAACCCCAGTGTGCTGAAAGTGTCAAAACATGTTTTTCAGCAGAAATAAACATGTTTCTGCAAGTTTGGTCAACCCCATGTAAGTTATGGGGCAGTAACAGTACACTTTTCAAAACGTGTTTTTCAGCCCGAAATAAACGCGTTTTTTCAGACAACTGAATACCCATGTAGCAGCAAGTCTCAGAAGAGCCCACACACTCAGCTCTTAACCCCAGTGTGCAGAAAGGGTCAAAACGTGTTTTTCAGCAGAAATAAACATGTTTCTGCAAGTTTGGTCAATCCCATGTAAGTTATGGGGCAGTAACAGTACACTCTGCAAAACGTGTTTTTCAGCCCGAAATAAACGCGTTTTTTCAGACAACTGAATCCCCATGTAGCAGCAAGGCTCAGAAGAGCCCACACACTCAGATCTTAACCCCAGTGTGCTGAAAGTGTCAAAACATGTTTTTCAGCAGAAATAAACATGTTTCTGCAAGTTTGGTCAACCCCATGTAAGTTATGGGGCAGTAACAGTACACTTTTCAAAACGTGTTTTTCAGCCCGAAATAAACGCGTTTTTTCAGACAACTGAATCCCCATGTAGCAACAAGGCTCAGAAGAGCCCACACACTCAGATCTTAACCCCAGTGTGCTGAAAGTGTCAAAACATGTTTTTCAGCAGAAATAAACATGTTTCTGCAAGTTTGGTCAACCCCATGTAAGTTATGGGGCAGTAACAGTACACTTTTCAAAACGTGTTTTTCAGCCCGAAATAAACGCGTTTTTTCAGACAACTGAATCCCCATGTAGCAACAAGGCTCAGAAGAGCCCACACACTCAGATCTTAACCCCAGTGTGCTGAAAGTGTCAAAACATGTTTTTCAGCAGAAATAAACATGTTTCTGCAAGTTTGGTCAACCCCATGTAAGTTATGGGGCAGTAACAGTACACTTTTCAAAACGTGTTTTTCAGCCCGAAATAAACGCGTTTTTTCAGACAACTGAATCCCCATGTAGCAACAAGGCTCAGAAGAGCCCACACACTCAGATCTTAACCCCAGTGTGCTGAAAGTGTCAAAACATGTTTTTCAGCAGAAATAAACATGTTTCTGCAAGTTTGGTCAACCCCATGTAAGTTATGGGGCAGTAACAGTACACTTTTCAAAACGTGTTTTTCAGCCCGAAATAAACGCGTTTTTTCAGACAACTGAATCCCCATGTAGCAACAAGGCTCAGAAGAGCCCACACACTCAGATCTTAACCCCAGTGTGCTGAAAGTGTCAAAACATGTTTTTCAACAGAAATAAACATGTTTCTGCAAGTTTGGTCACCCCCATGTAAGTTATGGGGCAGTAACAGCACACTTTTGAAAACGTGTTTTTCAGCCCGAAATAAACGCGTTTTTTCAGACAACTGAATCCTTATGTAACTGAAAGGCTCAAAAGAGCCCACACACTCAGCTCTTAACCCCAGTGTGCAGAAAGTGTCAAAACGTGTTTTTCAGCAGAAATAAACATGTTTCTGCAAGTTTGGTCACCCCCATGTAAGTTATGGGGCAGTAACAGGACACTTTTAAAAACGTGTTTTTCAGCCCGAAATAAACGCGTTTTTTCAGACAACTGAATCCCTGTGTAACTGCAAGGCTCAAAAGAGCCCACACACTCAGCTCTTAACCCCAGTGTGCAGAAAGTGTCAAAACATGTTTTTCAGCAGAAATAAACATGTTTCTGCAAGTTTGGTCACCCCCATGTAAGTTATGGGGCAGTAAGAGCACACTTTTGAAAACGTGTTTTTCAGCCCGAAATAAACGCGTTTTTTCAGACAACTGAATACCCATGTAGCAGCAAGGCTCAGAAGAGCCCACACACTCAGATCTTAACCCCAGTGTGCTGAAAGTGTCAAAACATGTTTTTCAGCAGAAATAAACATGTTTCTGCAAGTTTTGTCAACCCCATGTAAGTTATGGGGCAGTAACAGTACACTTTTCAAAACGTGTTTTTCAGCCCGAAATAAACGCGTTTTTTCAGACAACTGAATACCCATGTAGCAGCAAGGCTCAGAAGAGCCCACACACTCAGATCTTAACCCCAGTGTGCAGAAAGGGTCAAAACGTGTTTTTCAGCAGAAATAAACATGTTTCTGCAAGTTTGGTCAACCCCATGTAAGTTATGGGGCAGTAACAGTACACTTTTCAAAACGTGTTTTTCAGCCCGAAATAAACGCGTTTTTTCAGACAACTGAATCCCCATGTAGCAACAAGGCTCAGAAGAGCCCACACACTCAGATCTTAACCCCAGTGTGCTGAAAGTGTCAAAACATGTTTTTCAGCAGAAATAAACATGTTTCTGCAAGTTTGGTCAACCCCATGTAAGTTATGGGGCAGTAACAGTACACTCTGCAAAACGTGTTTTTCAGCCCGAAATAAACGCGTTTTTTCAGACAACTGAATCCCCATGTAGCAGCAAGGCTCAGAAGAGCCCACACACTCAGATCTTAACCCCAGTGTGCAGAAAGGTTCAAAACATCTTTTTCAGCAGAAATAAACATGTTTCTGCAAGTTTGGTCAACCCCATGTAAGTTATGGGGCAGTAACAGTACACTTTTCAAAACGTGTTTTTCAGCCAGAAATAAACGCGTTTTTTCAGACAACTGAATCCCCATGTAGCAACAAGGCTCAGAAGAGCCCACACACTCAGATCTTAACCCCAGTGTGCTGAAAGTGTCAAAACATGTTTTTCAGCAGAAATAAACATGTTTCTGCAAGTTTGGTCAACCCCATGTAAGTTATGGGGCAGTAACAGTACACTTTTCAAAACGTGTTTTTCAGCCCGAAATAAACGCGTTTTTTCAGACAACTGAATACCCATGTAGCAGCAAGTCTCAGAAGAGCCCACACACTCAGCTCTTAACCCCAGTGTGCAGAAAGGGTCAAAACGTGTTTTTCAGCAGAAATAAACATGTTTCTGCAAGTTTGGTCAATCCCATGTAAGTTATGGGGCAGTAACAGTACACTCTGCAAAACGTGTTTTTCAGCCCGAAATAAACGCGTTTTTTCAGACAACTGAATCCCCATGTAGCAGCAAGGCTCAGAAGAGCCCACACACTCAGATCTTAACCCCAGTGTGCTGAAAGTGTCAAAACATGTTTTTCAGCAGAAATAAACATGTTTCTGCAAGTTTGGTCAACCCCATGTAAGTTATGGGGCAGTAACAGTACACTTTTCAAAACGTGTTTTTCAGCCCGAAATAAACGCGTTTTTTCAGACAACTGAATACCCATGTAGCAGCAAGGCTCAGAATAGCCCACACACTCAGATCTTAACCCCAGTGTGCTGAAAGTGTCAAAACATGTTTTTCAGCAGAAATAAACATGTTTCTGCAAGTTTGGTCAACCCCATGTAAGTTATGGGGCAGTAACAGTACACTTTTCAAAACGTGTTTTTCAGCCCGAAATAAACGCGTTTTTTCAGACAACTGAATCCCCATGTAGCAACAAGGCTCAGAAGAGCCCACACACTCAGATCTTAACCCCAGTGTGCTGAAAGTGTCAAAACATGTTTTTCAGCAGAAATAAACATGTTTCTGCAAGTTTGGTCAACCCCATGTAAGTTATGGGGCAGTAACAGTACACTCTGCAAAACGTGTTTTTCAGCCCGAAATAAACGCGTTTTTTCAGACAACTGAATCCCCATGTAGCAGCAAGGCTCAGAAGAGCCCACACACTCAGATCTTAACCCCAGTGTGCAGAAAGGTTCAAAACATGTTTTTCAGCAGAAATAAACATGTTTCTGCAAGTTTGGTCAACCCCATGTAAGTTATGGGGCAGTAACAGTACACTTTTCAAAACGTGTTTTTCAGCCCGAAATAAACGCGTTTTTTCAGACAACTGAATACCCATGTAGCAGCAAGGCTCAGAAGAGCCCACACACTCAGATCTTAACCCCAGTGTGCTGAAAGTGTCAAAACATGTTTTTCAGCAGAAATAAACATGTTTCTGCAAGTTTGGTCAACCCCATGTAAGTTATGGGGCAGTAACAGTACACTCTGCAAAACGTGTTTTTCAGCCCGAAATAAACGCGTTTTTTCAGACAACTGAATCCCCATGTAGCAGCAAGGCTCAGAAGAGCCCACACACTCAGATCTTAACCCCAGTGTGCTGAAAGTGTCAAAACATGTTTTTCAGCAGAAATAAACATGTTTCTGCAAGTTTGGTCAACCCCATGTAAGTTATGGGGCAGTAACAGTACACTTTTCAAAACGTGTTTTTCAGCCCGAAAAAAACGCGTTTTTTCAGACAACTGAATCCCCATGTAGCAACAAGGCTCAGAAGAGCCCACACACTCAGATCTTAACCCCAGTGTGCTGAAAGTGTCAAAACATGTTTTTCAGCAGAAATAAACATGTTTCTGCAAGTTTGGTCAACCCCATGTAAGTTATGGGGCAGTAACAGTACACTTTTCAAAACGTGTTTTTCAGCCCGAAATAAACGCGTTTTTTCAGACAACTGAATACCCATGTAGCAGCAAGGCTCAGAAGAGCCCACACACTCAGCTCTTAACCCCAGTGTGCTGAAAGTGTCAAAACATGTTTTTCAGCAGAAATAAACATGTTTCTGCAAGTTTGGTCAACCCCATGTAAGTTATGGGGCAGTAACAGTACACTTTTCAAAACGTGTTTTTCAGCCCGAAATAAACGCGTTTTTTCAGACAACTGAATCCCCATGTAGCAACAAGGCTCAGAAGAGCCCACACACTCAGATCTTAACCCCAGTGTGCTGAAAGTGTCAAAACATGTTTTTCAGCAGAAATAAACATGTTTCTGCAAGTTTGGTCAACCCCATGTAAGTTATGGGGCAGTAACAGTACACTTTTCAAAACGTGTTTTTCAGCCCGAAATAAACGCGTTTTTTCAGACAACTGAATACCCATGTAGCAGCAAGGCTCAGAAGAGCCCACACACTCAGATCTTAACCCCAGTGTGCAGAAAGGGTCAAAACGTGTTTTTCAGCAGAAATAAACATGTTTCTGCAAGTTTGGTCAACCCCATGTAAGTTATGGGGCAGTAACAGTACACTCTGCAAAACGTGTTTTTCAGCCCGAAATAATCGCGTTTTTTCAGACAACTGAATCCCCATGTAGCAGCAAGGCTCAGAAGAGCCCACACACTCAGATCTTAACCCCAGTGTGCTGAAAGTGTCAAAACATGTTTTTCAGCAGAAATAAACATGTTTCTGCAAGTTTGGTCAACCCCATGTAAGTTATGGGGCAGTAACAGTACACTTTTCAAAACGTGTTTTTCAGCCCGAAATAAACGCGTTTTTTCAGACAACTGAATACCCATGTAGCAGCAAGGCTCAGAAGAGCCCACACACTCAGATCTTAACCCCAGTGTGCAGAAAGGGTCAAAACGTGTTTTTCAGCAGAAATAAACATGTTTCTGCAAGTTTGGTCAACCCCATGTAAGTTATGGGGCAGTAACAGTACACTCTGCAAAACGTGTTTTTCAGCCCGAAATAAACGCGTTTTTTCAGACAACTGAATCCCCATGTAGCAGTAAGGCTCAGAAGAGCCCACACACTCAGATCTTAACCCCAGTGTGCTGAAAGTGTCAAAACATGTTTTTCAGCAGAAATAAACATGTTTCTGCAAGTTTGGTCAACCCCATGTAAGTTATGGGGCAGTAACAGTACACTTTTCAAAACGTGTTTTTCAGCCCGAAATAAACGCGTTTTTTCAGACAACTGAATCCCCATGTAGCAACAAGGCTCAGAAGAGCCCACACACTCAGATCTTAACCCCAGTGTGCTGAAAGTGTCAAAACATGTTTTTCAGCAGAAATAAACATGTTTCTGCAAGTTTGGTCAACCCCATGTAAGTTATGGGGCAGTAACAGTACACTTTTCAAAACGTGTTTTTCAGCCCGAAATAAACGCGTTTTTTCAGACAACTGAATCCCCATGTAGCAACAAGGCTCAGAAGAGCCCACACACTCAGATCTTAACCCCAGTGTGCTGAAAGTGTCAAAACATGTTTTTCAGCAGAAATAAACATGTTTCTGCAAGTTTGGTCAACCCCATGTAAGTTATGGGGCAGTAACAGTACACTTTTCAAAACGTGTTTTTCAGCCCGAAATAAACGCGTTTTTTCAGACAACTGAATACCCATGTAGCAGCAAGGCTCAGAATAGCCCACACACTCAGATCTTAACCCCAGTGTGCTGAAAGTGTCAAAACATGTTTTTCAGCAGAAATAAACATGTTTCTGCAAGTTTGGTCAACCCCATGTAAGTTATGGGGCAGTAACAGTACACTTTTCAAAACGTGTTTTTCAGCCCGAAATAAACGCGTTTTTTCAGACAACTGAATCCCCATGTAGCAACAAGGCTCAGAAGAGCCCACACACTCAGATCTTAACCCCAGTGTGCTGAAAGTGTCAAAACATGTTTTTCAGCAGAAATAAACATGTTTCTGCAAGTTTGGTCAACCCCATGTAAGTTATGGGGCAGTAACAGTACACTCTGCAAAACGTGTTTTTCAGCCCGAAATAAACGCGTTTTTTCAGACAACTGAATCCCCATGTAGCAGCAAGGCTCAGAAGAGCCCACACACTCAGATCTTAACCCCAGTGTGCAGAAAGGTTCAAAACATGTTTTTCAGCAGAAATAAACATGTTTCTGCAAGTTTGGTCACCCCCATGTAAGTTATGGGGCAGTAACAGCACACTTTTGAAAACGTGTTTTTCAGCCCGAAATAAACGTGTTTTTTCAGACAACTGAATCCCTATGTAACTGAAAGGCTCAAAAGAGCCCACACACTCAGCTCTTAACCCCAGTGTGCAGAAAGTGTCAAAACGTGTTTTTCAGCAGAAATAAACATGTTTCTGGAAGTTTGGTCACCCCTATGTAAGTTATGGGGCAGTAACAGCACACTTTTGAAAACGTGTTTTTCAGCCCGAAATAAACGCGTTTTTTCAGACAACTGAATCCCTATGTAACTGCAAGGCTCAAAAGAGCCCACACACTCAGCTCTTAACCCCAGTGTACAGAAAGTGTCAAAACATGTTTTTCAGCAGAAATAAACATGTTTCTGCAAGTTTGGTCACCCCCATGTAAGTTATGGGGCAGTAACAGGACACTTTTAAAAACGTGTTTTTCAGCCCGAAATAAACGCGTTTTTTCAGACAACTGAATCCCTGTGTAACTGCAAGGCTCAAAAGAGCCCACACACTCAGCTCTTAACCCCAGTGTGCAGAAAGTGTCAAAACATGTTTTTCAGCAGAAATAAACATGTTTCTGCAAGTTTGGTCACCCCCATGTAAGTTATGGGGCAGTAAGAGCACACTTTTGAAAACGTGTTTTTCAGCCCGAAATAAACGCGTTTTTTCAGACAACTGAATACCCATGTAGCAGCAAGGCTCAGAAGAGCCCACACACTCAGATCTTAACCCCAGTGTGCTGAAAGTGTCAAAACATGTTTTTCAGCAGAAATAAACATGTTTCTGCAAGTTTTGTCAACCCCATGTAAGTTATGGGGCAGTAACAGTACACTTTTCAAAACGTGTTTTTCAGCCCGAAATAAACGCGTTTTTTCAGACAACTGAATACCCATGTAGCAGCAAGGCTCAGAAGAGCCCACACACTCAGATCTTAACCCCAGTGTGCAGAAAGGGTCAAAACGTGTTTTTCAGCAGAAATAAACATGTTTCTGCAAGTTTGGTCAACCCCATGTAAGTTATGGGGCAGTAACAGTACACTTTTCAAAACGTGTTTTTCAGCCCGAAATAAACGCGTTTTTTCAGACAACTGAATCCCCATGTAGCAACAAGGCTCAGAAGAGCCCACACACTCAGATCTTAACCCCAGTGTGCTGAAAGTGTCAAAACATGTTTTTCAGCAGAAATAAACATGTTTCTGCAAGTTTGGTCAACCCCATGTAAGTTATGGGGCAGTAACAGTACACTCTGCAAAACGTGTTTTTCAGCCCGAAATAAACGCGTTTTTTCAGACAACTAAATCCCCATGTAGCAGCAAGGCTCAGAAGAGCCCACACACTCAGATCTTAACCCCAGTGTGCAGAAAGGTTCAAAACATGTTTTTCAGCAGAAATAAACATGTTTCTGCAAGTTTGGTCAACCCCATGTAAGTTATGGGGCAGTAACAGTACACTTTTCAAAACGTGTTTTTCAGCCCGAAATAAACGCGTTTTTTCAGACAACTGAATACCCATGTAGCAGCAAGGCTCAGAAGAGCCCACACACTCAGATCTTAACCCCAGTGTGCTGAAAGTGTCAAAACATGTTTTTCAGCAGAAATAAACATGTTTCTGCAAGTTTGGTCAACCCCATGTAAGTTATGGGGCAGTAACAGTACACTTTTCAAAACGTGTTTTTCAGCCAGAAATAAACGCGTTTTTTCAGACAACTGAATCCCCATGTAGCAACAAGGCTCAGAAGAGCCCACACACTCAGATCTTAACCCCAGTGTGCTGAAAGTGTCAAAACATGTTTTTCAGCAGAAATAAACATGTTTCTGCAAGTTTGGTCAACCCCATGTAAGTTATGGGGCAGTAACAGTACACTTTTCAAAACGTGTTTTTCAGCCCGAAATAAACGCGTTTTTTCAGACAACTGAATACCCATGTAGCAGCAAGTCTCAGAAGAGCCCACACACTCAGCTCTTAACCCCAGTGTGCAGAAAGGGTCAAAACGTGTTTTTCAGCAGAAATAAACATGTTTCTGCAAGTTTGGTCAATCCCATGTAAGTTATGGGGCAGTAACAGTACACTCTGCAAAACGTGTTTTTCAGCCCGAAATAAACGCGTTTTTTCAGACAACTGAATCCCCATGTAGCAGCAAGGCTCAGAAGAGCCCACACACTCAGATCTTAACCCCAGTGTGCTGAAAGTGTCAAAACATGTTTTTCAGCAGAAATAAACATGTTTCTGCAAGTTTGGTCAACCCCATGTAAGTTATGGGGCAGTAACAGTACACTTTTCAAAACGTGTTTTTCAGCCCGAAATAAACGCGTTTTTTCAGACAACTGAATACCCATGTAGCAGCAAGGCTCAGAATAGCCCACACACTCAGATCTTAACCCCAGTGTGCTGAAAGTGTCAAAACATGTTTTTCAGCAGAAATAAACATGTTTCTGCAAGTTTGGTCAACCCCATGTAAGTTATGGGGCAGTAACAGTACACTTTTCAAAACGTGTTTTTCAGCCCGAAATAAACGCGTTTTTTCAGACAACTGAATCCCCATGTAGCAACAAGGCTCAGAAGAGCCCACACACTCAGATCTTAACCCCAGTGTGCTGAAAGTGTCAAAACATGTTTTTCAGCAGAAATAAACATGTTTCTGCAAGTTTGGTCAACCCCATGTAAGTTATGGGGCAGTAACAGTACACTCTGCAAAACGTGTTTTTCAGCCCGAAATAAACGCGTTTTTTCAGACAACTGAATCCCCATGTAGCAGCAAGGCTCAGAAGAGCCCACACACTCAGATCTTAACCCCAGTGTGCAGAAAGGTTCAAAACATGTTTTTCAGCAGAAATAAACATGTTTCTGCAAGTTTGGTCAACCCCATGTAAGTTATGGGGCAGTAACAGTACACTTTTCAAAACGTGTTTTTCAGCCCGAAATAAACGCGTTTTTTCAGACAACTGAATACCCATGTAGCAGCAAGGCTCAGAAGAGCCCACACACTCAGATCTTAACCCCAGTGTGCTGAAAGTGTCAAAACATGTTTTTCAGCAGAAATAAACATGTTTCTGCAAGTTTGGTCAACCCCATGTAAGTTATGGGGCAGTAACAGTACACTTTTCAAAACGTGTTTTTCAGCCCGAAATAAACGCGTTTTTTCAGACAACTGAATCCCCATGTAGCAACAAGGCTCAGAAGAGCCCACACACTCAGATCTTAACCCCAGTGTGCTGAAAGTGTCAAAACATGTTTTTCAGCAGAAATAAACATGTTTCTGCAAGTTTGGTCAACCCCATGTAAGTTATGGGGCAGTAACAGTACACTTTTCAAAACGTGTTTTTCAGCCCGAAATAAACGCGTTTTTTCAGACAACTGAATACCCATGTAGCAGCAAGTCTCAGAAGAGCCCACACACTCAGCTCTTAACCCCAGTGTGCAGAAAGGGTCAAAACGTGTTTTTCAGCAGAAATAAACATGTTTCTGCAAGTTTGGTCAATCCCATGTAAGTTATGGGGCAGTAACAGTACACTCTGCAAAACGTGTTTTTCAGCCCGAAATAAACGCGTTTTTTCAGACAACTGAATCCCCATGTAGCAGCAAGGCTCAGAAGAGCCCACACACTCAGATCTTAACCCCAGTGTGCTGAAAGTGTCAAAACATGTTTTTCAGCAGAAATAAACATGTTTCTGCAAGTTTGGTCAACCCCATGTAAGTTATGGGGCAGTAACAGTACACTTTTCAAAACGTGTTTTTCAGCCCGAAATAAACGCGTTTTTTCAGACAACTGAATCCCCATGTAGCAACAAGGCTCAGAAGAGCCCACACACTCAGATCTTAACCCCAGTGTGCTGAAAGTGTCAAAACATGTTTTTCAGCAGAAATAAACATGTTTCTGCAAGTTTGGTCAACCCCATGTAAGTTATGGGGCAGTAACAGTACACTTTTCAAAACGTGTTTTTCAGCCCGAAATAAACGCGTTTTTTCAGACAACTGAATCCCCATGTAGCAACAAGGCTCAGAAGAGCCCACACACTCAGATCTTAACCCCAGTGTGCTGAAAGTGTCAAAACATGTTTTTCAGCAGAAATAAACATGTTTCTGCAAGTTTGGTCAACCCCATGTAAGTTATGGGGCAGTAACAGTACACTTTTCAAAACGTGTTTTTCAGCCCGAAATAAACGCGTTTTTTCAGACAACTGAATCCCCATGTAGCAACAAGGCTCAGAAGAGCCCACACACTCAGATCTTAACCCCAGTGTGCTGAAAGTGTCAAAACATGTTTTTCAGCAGAAATAAACATGTTTCTGCAAGTTTGGTCAACCCCATGTAAGTTATGGGGCAGTAACAGTACACTTTTCAAAACGTGTTTTTCAGCCCGAAATAAACGCGTTTTTTCAGACAACTGAATCCCCATGTAGCAACAAGGCTCAGAAGAGCCCACACACTCAGATCTTAACCCCAGTGTGCTGAAAGTGTCAAAACATGTTTTTCAACAGAAATAAACATGTTTCTGCAAGTTTGGTCAACCCCATGTAAGTTATGGGGCAGTAACAGTACACTTTTCAAAACGTGTTTTTCAGCCCGAAATAAACGCGTTTTTTCAGACAACTGAATCCCCATGTAGCAACAAGGCTCAGAAGAGCCCACACACTCAGATCTTAACCCCAGTGTGCTGAAAGTGTCAAAACATGTTTTTCAGCAGAAATAAACATGTTTCTGCAAGTTTGGTCAACCCCATGTAAGTTATGGGGCAGTAACAGTACACTTTTCAAAACGTGTTTTTCAGCCCGAAATAAACGCGTTTTTTCAGAAAACTGAATCCCCATGTAGCAGCAAGGCTCAGAAGAGCCCACACACTCAGATCTTAACCCCAGTGTGCAGAAAGGTTCAAAACATGTTTTTCAGCAGAAATAAACATGTTTCTGCAAGTTTGGTCAACCCCATGTAAGTTATGGGGCAGTAACAGTACACTTTTCAAAACGTGTTTTTCAGCCCGAAATAAACGCGTTTTTTCAGACAACTGAATACCCATGTAGCAGCAAGGCTCAGAAGAGCCCACACACTCAGATCTTAACCCCAGTGTGCTGAAAGTGTCAAAACATGTTTTTCAGCAGAAATAAACATGTTTCTGCAAGTTTGGTCAACCCCATGTAAGTTATGGGGCAGTAACAGTACACTTTTCAAAACGTGTTTTTCAGCCCGAAATAAACGCGTTTTTTCAGACAACTGAATCCCCATGTAGCAACAAGGCTCAGAAGAGCCCACACACTCAGATCTTAACCCCAGTGTGCTGAAAGTGTCAAAACATGTTTTTCAGCAGAAATAAACATGTTTCTGCAAGTTTGGTCAACCCCATGTAAGTTATGGGGCAGTAACAGTACACTTTTCAAAACGTGTTTTTCAGCCCGAAATAAACGCGTTTTTTCAGACAACTGAATACCCATGTAGCAGCAAGTCTCAGAAGAGCCCACACACTCAGCTCTTAACCCCAGTGTGCAGAAAGGGTCAACACGTGTTTTTCAGCAGAAATAAACATGTTTCTGCAAGTTTGGTCAATCCCATGTAAGTTATGGGGCAGTAACAGTACACTCTGCAAAACGTGTTTTTCAGCCCGAAATAAACGCGTTTTTTCAGACAACTGAATCCCCATGTAGCAGCAAGGCTCAGAAGAGCCCACACACTCAGATCTTAACCCCAGTGTGCTGAAAGTGTCAAAACATGTTTTCCAGCAGAAATAAACATGTTTCTGCAAGTTTGGTCAACCCCATGTAAGTTATGGGGCAGTAACAGTACACTTTTCAAAACGTGTTTTTCAGCCCGAAATAAACGCGTTTTTTCAGACAACTGAATCCCCATGTAGCAACAAGGCTCAGAAGAGCCCACACACTCAGATCTTAACCCCAGTGTGCTGAAAGTGTCAAAACATGTTTTTCAGCAGAAATAAACATGTTTCTGCAAGTTTGGTCAACCCCATGTAAGTTATGGGGCAGTAACAGTACACTTTTCAAAACGTGTTTTTCAGCCCGAAATAAACGCGTTTTTTCAGACAACTGAATACCCATGTAGCAGCAAGGCTCAGAAGAGCCCACACACTCAGCTCTTAACCCCAGTGTGCTGAAAGTGTCAAAACATGTTTTTCAGCAGAAATAAACATGTTTCAGCAAGTTTGGTCAACCCCATGTAAGTTATGGGGCAGTAACAGTACACTTTTCAAAACGTGTTTTTCAGCCCGAAATAAACGCGTTTTTTCAGACAACTGAATCCCCATGTAGCAACAAGGCTCAGAAGAGCCCACACACTCAGATCTTAACCCCAGTGTGCTGAAAGTGTCAAAACATGTTTTTCAGCAGAAATAAACATGTTTCTGCAAGTTTGGTCAACCCCATGTAAGTTATGGGGCAGTAACAGTACACTTTTCAAAACGTGTTTTTCAGCCCGAAATAAACGCGTTTTTTCAGACAACTGAATACCCATGTAGCAGCAAGGCTCAGAAGAGCCCACACACTCAGATCTTAACCCCAGTGTGCAGAAAGGGTCAAAACGTGTTTTTCAGCAGAAATAAACATGTTTCTGCAAGTTTGGTCAACCCCATGTAAGTTATGGGGCAGTAACAGTACACTCTGCAAAACGTGTTTTTCAGCCCGAAATAAACGCGTTTTTTCAGACAACTGAATCCCCATGTAGCAGCAAGGCTCAGAAGAGCCCACACACTCAGATCTTAACCCCAGTGTGCTGAAAGTGTCAAAACATGTTTTTCAGCAGAAATAAACATGTTTCTGCAAGTTTGGTCAACCCCATGTAAGTTATGGGGCAGTAACAGTACACTTTTCAAGACGTGTTTTTCAGCCCGAAATAAACGCGTTTTTTCAGACAACTGAATCCCCATGTAGCAACAAGGCTCAGAAGAGCCCACACACTCAGATCTTAACCCCAGTGTGCTGAAAGTGTCAAAACATGTTTTTCAGCAGAAATAAACATGTTTCTGCAAGTTTGGTCAACCCCATGTAAGTTATGGGGCAGTAACAGTACACTTTTCAAAACGTGTTTTTCAGCCCGAAATAAACGCGTTTTTTCAGACAACTGAATCCCCATGTAGCAACAAGGCTCAGAAGAGCCCACACACTCAGATCTTAACCCCAGTGTGCTGAAAGTGTCAAAACATGTTTTTCAGCAGAAATAAACATGTTCCTGCAAGTTTGGTCAACCCCATGTAAGTTATGGGGCAGTAACAGTACACTTTTCAAAACGTGTTTTTCAGCCCGAAATAAACGCGTTTTTTCAGACAACTGAATCCCCATGTAGCAACAAGGCTCAGAAGAGCCCACACACTCAGATCTTAACCCCAGTGTGCTGAAAATGTCAAAACATGTTTTTCAGCAGAAATAAACATGTTTCTGCAAGTTTGGTCAACCCCATGTAAGTTATGGGGCAGTAACAGTACACTTTTCAAAACGTGTTTTTCAGCCCGAAATAAACGCGTTTTTTCAGACAACTGAATCCCCATGTAGCAACAAGGCTCAGAAGAGCCCACACACTCAGATCTTAACCCCAGTGTGCTGAAAGTGTCAAAACATGTTTTTCAGCAGAAATAAACATGTTTCTGCAAGTTTGGTCAACCCCATGTATGTTATGGGGCAGTAACAGTACACTTTTCAAAACGTGTTTTTCAGCCCGAAATAAACGCGTTTTTTCAGACAACTGAATCCCCATGTAGCAACAAGGCTCAAAAGAGCCCACACACTCAGATCTTAACCCCAGTGTGCTGAAAGTGTCAAAACATGTTTTTCAGCAGAAATAAACATGTTTCTGCAAGTTTGGTCAACCCCTTGTAAGTTATGGGGCAGTAACAGTACACTTTTCAAAACGTGTTTTTCAGCCCGAAATAAACGCGTTTTTTCAGACAACTGAATACCTATGTAGCAGCAAGGCTCAGAATAGCCCACACACTCAGATCTTAACCCCAGTGTGCTGAAAGTGTCAAAACATGTTTTTCAGCAGAAATAAACATGTTTCTGCAAGTTTGGTCAACCCCATGTAAGTTATGGGGCAGTAACAGTACACTTTTCAAAACGTGTTTTTCAGCCCGAAATAAACGCGTTTTTTCAGACAACTGAATCCCCATGTAGCAACAAGGCTCAGAAGAGCCCACACACTCAGATCTTAACCCCAGTGTGCTGAAAGTGTCAAAACATGTTTTTCAGCAGAAATAAACATGTTTCTGCAAGTTTGGTCAACCCCATGTAAGTTATGGGGCAGTAACAGTACACTCTGCAAAACGTGTTTTTCAGCCCGAAATAAACGCGTTTTTTCAGAAAACTGAATCCCCATGTAGCAGCAAGGCTCAGAAGAGCCCACACACTCAGATCTTAACCCCAGTGTGCAGAAAGGTTCAAAACATGTTTTTCAGCAGAAATAAACATGTTTCTGCAAGTTTGGTCAACCCCATGTAAGTTATGGGGCAGTAACAGTACACTTTTCAAAACGTGTTTTTCAGCCCGAAATAAACGCGTTTTTTCAGACAACTGAATACCCATGTAGCAGCAAGGCTCAGAAGAGCCCACACACTCAGATCTTAACCCCAGTGTGCTGAAAGTGTCAAAACATGTTTTTCAGCAGAAATAAACATGTTTCTGCAAGTTTGGTCAACCCCATGTAAGTTATGGGGCAGTAACAGTACACTTTTCAAAACGTGTTTTTCAGCCCGAAATAAACGCGTTTTTTCAGACAACTGAATCCCCATGTAGCAACAAGGCTCAGAAGAGCCCACACACTCAGATCTTAACCCCAGTGTGCTGAAAGTGTCAAAACATGTTTTTCAGCAGAAATAAACATGTTTCTGCAAGTTTGGTCAACCCCATGTAAGTTATGGGGCAGTAACAGTACACTTTTCAAAACGTGTTTTTCAGCCCGAAATAAACGCGTTTTTTCAGACAACTGAATACCCATGTAGCAGCAAGTCTCAGAAGAGCCCACACACTCAGCTCTTAACCCCAGTGTGCAGAAAGGGTCAACACGTGTTTTTCAGCAGAAATAAACATGTTTCTGCAAGTTTGGTCAATCCCATGTAAGTTATGGGGCAGTAACAGTACACTCTGCAAAACGTGTTTTTCAGCCCGAAATAAACGCGTTTTTTCAGACAACTGAATCCCCATGTAGCAGCAAGGCTCAGAAGAGCCCACACACTCAGATCTTAACCCCAGTGTGCTGAAAGTGTCAAAACATGTTTTTCAGCAGAAATAAACATGTTTCTGCAAGTTTGGTCAACCCCATGTAAGTTATGGGGCAGTAACAGTACACTTTTCAAAACGTGTTTTTCAGCCCGAAATAAACGCGTTTTTTCAGACAACTGAATCCCCATGTAGCAACAAGGCTCAGAAGAGCCCACACACTCAGATCTTAACCCCAGTGTGCTGAAAGTGTCAAAACATGTTTTTCAGCAGAAATAAACATGTTTCTGCAAGTTTGGTCAACCCCATGTAAGTTATGGGGCAGTAACAGTACACTTTTCAAAACGTGTTTTTCAGCCCGAAATAAACGCGTTTTTTCAGACAACTGAATACCCATGTAGCAGCAAGGCTCAGAAGAGCCCACACACTCAGCTCTTAACCCCAGTGTGCTGAAAGTGTCAAAACATGTTTTTCAGCAGAAATAAACATGTTTCAGCAAGTTTGGTCAACCCCATGTAAGTTATGGGGCAGTAACAGTACACTTTTCAAAACGTGTTTTTCAGCCCGAAATAAACGCGTTTTTTCAGACAACTGAATACCCATGTAGCAGCAAGGCTCAGAAGAGCCCACACACTCAGCTCTTAACCCCAGTGTGCTGAAAGTGTCAAAACATGTTTTTCAGCAGAAATAAACATGTTTCAGCAAGTTTGGTCAACCCCATGTAAGTTATGGGGCAGTAACAGTACACTTTTCAAAACGTGTTTTTCAGCCCGAAATAAACGCGTTTTTTCAGACAACTGAATCCCCATGTAGCAACAAGGCTCAGAAGAGCCCACACACTCAGATCTTAACCCCAGTGTGCTGAAAGTGTCAAAACATGTTTTTCAGCAGAAATAAACATGTTTCTGCAAGTTTGGTCAACCCCATGTAAGTTATGGGGCAGTAACAGTACACTTTTCAAAACGTGTTTTTCAGCCTGAAATAAACGCGTTTTTTCAGACAACTGAATACCCATGTAGCAGCAAGGTTCAGAAGAGCCCACACACTCAGATCTTAACCCCAGTGTGCAGAAAGGGTCAAAACGTGTTTTTCAGCAGAAATAAACATGTTTCTGCAAGTTTGGTCAACCCCATGTAAGTTATGGGGCAGTAACAGTACACTCTGCAAAACGTGTTTTTCAGCCCGAAATAAACGCGTTTTTTCAGACAACTGAATCCCCATGTAGCAGCAAGGCTCAGAAGAGCCCACACACTCAGATCTTAACCCCAGTGTGCTGAAAGTGTCAAAACATGTTTTTCAGCAGAAATAAACATGTTTCTGCAAGTTTGGTCAACCCCATGTAAGTTATGGGGTAGTAACAGTACACTTTTCAAAACGTGTTTTTCAGCCCGAAATAAACGCGTTTTTTCAGACAACTGAATACCCATGTAGCAGCAAGGCTCAGAAGAGCCCACACACTCAGATCTTAACCCCAGTGTGCAGAAAGGGTCAAAACGTGTTTTTCAGCAGAAATAAACATGTTTCTGCAAGTTTGGTCAACCCCATGTAAGTTATGGGGCAGTAACAGTACACTGCAAAACGTGTTTTTCAGCCCGAAATAAACGCGTTTTTTCAGACAACTGAATCCCCTAGTAGCAGTAAGGCTCAGAAGAGCCCACACACTCAGATCTTAACCCCAGTGTGCTGAAAGTGTCAAAACATGTTTTTCAGCAGAAATAAACATGTTTCTGCAAGTTTGGTCAACCCCATGTAAGTTATGGGGCAGTAACAGTACACTTTTCAAAACGTGTTTTTCAGCCCGAAATAAACGCGTTTTTTCAGACAACTGAATCCCCATGTAGCAGCAAGGCTCAGAAGAGCCCACACACTCAGATCTTAACCCCAGTGTGCTGAAAGTGTCAAAACATGTTTTTCAGCAGAAATAAACATGTTTCTGCAAGTTTGGTCAACCCCATGTAAGTTATGGGGCAGTAACAGTACACTTTTCAAAACGTGTTTTTCAGCCCGAAATAAACGCGTTTTTTCAGACAACTGAATCCCCATGTAGCAACAAGGCTCAGAAGAGCCCACACACTCAGATCTTAACCCCAGTGTGCTGAAAGTGTCAAAACATGTTTTTCAGCAGAAATAAACATGTTTCTGCAAGTTTGGTCAACCCCATGTAAGTTATGGGGCAGTAACAGTACACTTTTCAAAACGTGTTTTTCAGCCCGAAATAAACGCGTTTTTTCAGACAACTGAATCCCCATGTAGCAACAAGGCTCAGAAGAGCCCACACACTCAGATCTTAACCCCAGTGTGCTGAAAGTGTCAAAACATGTTTTTCAGCAGAAATAAACATGTTTCTGCAAGTTTGGTCAACCCCATGTAAGTTATGGGGCAGTAACAGTACACTTTTCAAAACGTGTTTTTCAGCCCGAAATAAACGCGTTTTTTCAGACAACTGAATCCCCATGTAGCAACAAGGCTCAGAAGAGCCCACACACTCAGATCTTAACCCCAGTGTGCTGAAAGTGTCAAAACATGTTTTTCAGCAGAAATAAACATGTTTCTGCAAGTTTGGTCAACCCCATGTAAGTTATGGGGCAGTAACAGTACACTTTTCAAAACGTGTTTTTCAGCCCGAAATAAACGCGTTTTTTCAGACAACTGAATACCCATGTAGCAGCAAGGCTCAGAATAGCCCACACACTCAGATCTTAACCCCAGTGTGCTGAAAGTGTCAAAACATGTTTTTCAGCAGAAATAAACATGTTTCTGCAAGTTTGGTCAACCCCATGTAAGTTATGGGGCAGTAACAGTACACTTTTCAAAACGTGTTTTTCAGCCCGAAATAAACGCGTTTTTTCAGACAACTGAATCCCCATGTAGCAACAAGGCTCAGAAGAGCCCACACACTCAGATCTTAACCCCAGTGTGCTGAAAGTGTCAAAACATGTTTTTCAGCAGAAATAAACATGTTTCTGCAAGTTTGGTCAACCCCATGTAAGTTATGGGGCAGTAACAGTACACTCTGCAAAACGTGTTTTTCAGCCCGAAATAAACGCGTTTTTTCAGACAACTGAATCCCCATGTAGCAGCAAGGCTCAGAAGAGCCCACACACTCAGATCTTAACCCCAGTGTGCAGAAAGGTTCAAAACATGTTTTTCAGCAGAAATAAACATGTTTCTGCAAGTTTGGTCAACCCCATGTAAGTTATGGGGCAGTAACAGTACACTTTTCAAAACGTGTTTTTCAGCCCGAAATAAACGCGTTTTTTCAGACAACTGAATACCCATGTAGCAGCAAGGCTCAGAAGAGCCCACACACTCAGATCTTAACCCCAGTGTGCTGAAAGTGTCAAAACATGTTTTTCAGCAGAAATAAACATGTTTCTGCAAGTTTGGTCAACCTCATGTAAGTTATGGGGCAGTAACAGTACACTTTTCAAAACGTGTTTTTCAGCCCGAAATAAACGCGTTTTTTCAGAAAACTGAATACCCATGTAGCAGCAAGGCTCAGAAGAGCCCACACACTCAGATCTTAACCCCAGTGTGCAGAAAGGTTCAAAACATGTTTTTCAGCAGAAATAAACATGTTTCTGCAAGTTTGGTCAACCCCATGTAAGTTATGGGGCAGTAACAGTACACTTTTCAAAACGTGTTTTTCAGCCCGAAATAAACGCGTTTTTTCAGACAACTGAATACCCATGTAGCAGCAAGGCTCAGAAGAGCCCACACACTCAGATCTTAACCCCAGTGTGCTGAAAGTGTCAAAACATGTTTTTCAGCAGAAATAAACATGTTTCTTCAAGTTTGGTCAACCCCATGTAAGTTATGGGGCAGTAACAGTACACTTTTCAAAACGTGTTTTTCAGCCCGAAATAAACGCGTTTTTTCAGACAACTGAATCCCCATGTAGCAACAAGGCTCAGAAGAGCCCACACACTCAGATCTTAACCCCAGTGTGCTGAAAGTGTCAAAACATGTTTTTCAGCAGAAATAAACATGTTTCTGCAAGTTTGGTCAACCCCATGTAAGTTATGGGGCAGTAACAGTACACTTTTCAAAACGTGTTTTTCAGCCCGAAATAAACGCGTTTTTTCAGACAACTGAATACCCATGTAGCAGCAAGTCTCAGAAGAGCCCACACACTCAGCTCTTAACCCCAGTGTGCAGAAAGGGTCAACACGTGTTTTTCAGCAGAAATAAACATGTTTCTGCAAGTTTGGTCAATCCCATGTAAGTTATGGGGCAGTAACAGTACACTCTGCAAAACGTGTTTTTCAGCCCGAAATAAACGCGTTTTTTCATACAACTGAATCCCCATGTAGCAGCAAGGCTCAGAAGAGCCCACACACTCAGATCTTAACCCCAGTGTGCTGAAAGTGTCAAAACATGTTTTTCAGCAGAAATAAACATGTTTCTGCAAGTTTGGTCAACCCCATGTAAGTTATGGGGCAGTAACAGTACACTTTTCAAAACGTGTTTTTCAGCCCGAAATAAACGCGTTTTTTCAGACAACTGAATCCCCATGTAGCAACAAGGCTCAGAAGAGCCCACACACTCAGATCTTAACCCCAGTGTGCTGAAAGTGTCAAAACATGTTTTTCAGCAGAAATAAACATGTTTCTGCAAGTTTGGTCAACCCCATGTAAGTTATGGGGCAGTAACAGTACACTTTTCAAAACGTGTTTTTCAGCCCGAAATAAACGCGTTTTTTCAGACAACTGAATACCCATGTAGCAGCAAGGCTCAGAAGAGCCCACACACTCAGCTCTTAACCCCAGTGTGCTGAAAGTGTCAAAACATGTTTTTCAGCAGAAATAAACATGTTTCAGCAAGTTTGGTCAACCCCATGTAAGTTATGGGGCAGTAACAGTACACTTTTCAAAACGTGTTTTTCAGCCCGAAATAAACGCGTTTTTTCAGACAACTGAATCCCCATGTAGCAACAAGGCTCAGAAGAGCCCACACACTCAGATCTTAACCCCAGTGTGCTGAAAGTGTCAAAACATGTTTTTCAGCAGAAATAAACATGTTTCTGCAAGTTTGGTCAACCCCATGTAAGTTATGGGGCAGTAACAGTACACTTTTCAAAACGTGTTTTTCAGCCCGAAATAAACGCGTTTTTTCAGACAACTGAATACCCATGTAGCAGCAAGGCTCAGAAGAGCCCACACACTCAGATCTTAACCCCAGTGTGCAGAAAGGGTCAAAACGTGTTTTTCAGCAGAAATAAACATGTTTCTGCAAGTTTGGTCAACCCCATGTAAGTTATGGGGCAGTAACAGTACACTCTGCAAAACGTGTTTTTCAGCCCGAAATAAACGCGTTTTTTCAGACAACTGAATCCCCATGTAGCAGCAAGGCTCAGAAGAGCCCACACACTCAGATCTTAACCCCAGTGTGCTGAAAGTGTCAAAACATGTTTTTCAGCAGAAATAAACATGTTTCTGCAAGTTTGGTCAACCCCATGTAAGTTATGGGGCAGTAACAGTACACTTTTCAAAACGTGTTTTTCAGCCCGAAATAAACGCGTTTTTTCAGACAACTGAATACCCATGTAGCAGCAAGGCTCAGAAGAGCCCACACACTCAGCTCTTAACCCCAGTGTGCTGAAAGTGTCAAAACATGTTTTTCAGCAGAAATAAACATGTTTCAGCAAGTTTGGTCAACCCCATGTAAGTTATGGGGCAGTAACAGTACACTTTTCAAAACGTGTTTTTCAGCCCGAAATAAACGCGTTTTTTCAGACAACTGAATCCCCATGTAGCAACAAGGCTCAGAAGAGCCCACACACTCAGATCTTAACCCCAGTGTGCTGAAAGTGTCAAAACATGTTTTTCAGCAGAAATAAACATGTTTCTGCAAGTTTGGTCAACCCCATGTAAGTTATGGGGCAGTAACAGTACACTTTTCAAAACGTGTTTTTCAGCCTGAAATAAACGCGTTTTTTCAGACAACTGAATACCCATGTAGCAGCAAGGCTCAGAAGAGCCCACACACTCAGATCTTAACCCCAGTGTGCAGAAAGGGTCAAAACGTGTTTTTCAGCAGAAATAAACATGTTTCTGCAAGTTTGGTCAACCCCATGTAAGTTATGGGGCAGTAACAGTACACTGCAAAACGTGTTTTTCAGCCCGAAATAAACGCGTTTTTTCAGACAACTGAATCCCCTAGTAGCAGTAAGGCTCAGAAGAGCCCACACACTCAGATCTTAACCCCAGTGTGCTGAAAGTGTCAAAACATGTTTTTCAGCAGAAATAAACATGTTTCTGCAAGTTTGGTCAACCCCATGTAAGTTATGGGGCAGTAACAGTACACTTTTCAAAACGTGTTTTTCAGCCCGAAATAAACGCGTTTTTTCAGACAACTGAATCCCCATGTAGCAGCAAGGCTCAGAAGAGCCCACACACTCAGATCTTAACCCCAGTGTGCTGAAAGTGTCAAAACATGTTTTTCAGCAGAAATAAACATGTTTCTGCAAGTTTGGTCAACCCCATGTAAGTTATGGGGCAGTAACAGTACACTTTTCAAAACGTGTTTTTCAGCCCGAAATAAACGCGTTTTTTCAGACAACTGAATCCCCATGTAGCAACAAGGCTCAGAAGAGCCCACACACTCAGATCTTAACCCCAGTGTGCTGAAAGTGTCAAAACATGTTTTTCAGCAGAAATAAACATGTTTCTGCAAGTTTGGTCAACCCCATGTAAGTTATGGGGCAGTAACAGTACACTTTTCAAAACGTGTTTTTCAGCCCGAAATAAACGCGTTTTTTCAGACAACTGAATCCCCTAGTAGCAGTAAGGCTCAGAAGAGCCCACACACTCAGATCTTAACCCCAGTGTGCTGAAAGTGTCAAAACATGTTTTTCAGCAGAAATAAACATGTTTCTGCAAGTTTGGTCAACCCCATGTAAGTTATGGGGCAGTAACAGTACACTTTTCAAAACGTGTTTTTCAGCCCGAAATAAACGCGTTTTTTCAGACAACTGAATCCCCATGTAGCAGCAAGGCTCAGAAGAGCCCACACACTCAGATCTTAACCCCAGTGTGCTGAAAGTGTCAAAACATGTTTTTCAGCAGAAATAAACATGTTTCTGCAAGTTTGGTCAACCCCATGTAAGTTATGGGGCAGTAACAGTACACTTTTCAAAACGTGTTTTTCAGCCCGAAATAAACGCGTTTTTTCAGACAACTGAATCCCCATGTAGCAGCAAGGCTCAGAAGAGCCCACACACTCAGATCTTAACCCCAGTGTGCTGAAAGTGTCAAAACATGTTTTTCAGCAGAAATAAACATGTTTCTGCAAGTTTGGTCAACCCCATGTAAGTTATGGGGCAGTAACAGTACACTTTTCAAAACGTGTTTTTCAGCCCGAAATAAACGCGTTTTTTCAGACAACTGAATCCCCATGTAGCAACAAGGCTCAGAAGAGCCCACACACTCAGATCTTAACCCCAGTGTGCTGAAAGTGTCAAAACATGTTTTTCAGCAGAAATAAACATGTTTCTGCAAGTTTGGTCAACCCCATGTAAGTTATGGGGCAGTAACAGTACACTTTTCAAAACGTGTTTTTCAGCCCGAAATAAACGCGTTTTTTCAGACAACTGAATCCCCTAGTAGCAGTAAGGCTCAGAAGAGCCCACACACTCAGATCTTAACCCCAGTGTGCTGAAAGTGTCAAAACATGTTTTTCAGCAGAAATAAACATGTTTCTGCAAGTTTGGTCAACCCCATGTAAGTTATGGGGCAGTAACAGTACACTTTTCAAAACGTGTTTTTCAGCCCGAAATAAACGCGTTTTTTCAGACAACTGAATCCCCATGTAGCAGCAAGGCTCAGAAGAGCCCACACACTCAGATCTTAACCCCAGTGTGCTGAAAGTGTCAAAACATGTTTTTCAGCAGAAATAAACATGTTTCTGCAAGTTTGGTCAACCCCATGTAAGTTATGGGGCAGTAACAGTACACTTTTCAAAACGTGTTTTTCAGCCCGAAATAAACGCGTTTTTTCAGACAACTGAATCCCCATGTAGCAACAAGGCTCAGAAGAGCCCACACACTCAGATCTTAACCCCAGTGTGCTGAAAGTGTCAAAACATGTTTTTCAGCAGAAATAAACATGTTTCTGCAAGTTTGGTCAACCCCATGTAAGTTATGGGGCAGTAACAGTACACTTTTCAAAACGTGTTTTTCAGCCCGAAATAAACGCGTTTTTTCAGACAACTGAATCCCCATGTAGCAACAAGGCTCAGAAGAGCCCACACACTCAGATCTTAACCCCAGTGTGCTGAAAGTGTCAAAACATGTTTTTCAGCAGAAATAAACATGTTTCTGCAAGTTTGGTCAACCCCATGTAAGTTATGGGGCAGTAACAGTACACTTTTCAAAACGTGTTTTTCAGCCCGAAATAAACGCGTTTTTTCAGACAACTGAATCCCCATGTAGCAACAAGGCTCAGAAGAGCCCACACACTCAGATCTTAACCCCAGTGTGCTGAAAGTGTCAAAACATGTTTTTCAGCAGAAATAAACATGTTTCTGCAAGTTTGGTCAACCCCATGTAAGTTATGGGGCAGTAACAGTACACTTTTCAAAACGTGTTTTTCAGCCCAAAATAAACGCGTTTTTTCAGACAACTGAATCCCCATGTAGCAGCAAGGCTCAGAATAGCCCACACACTCAGATCTTAACCCCAGTGTGCTGAAAGTGTCAAAACATGTTTTTCAGCAGAAATAAACATGTTTCTGCAAGTTTGGTCAACCCCATGTAAGTTATGGGGCAGTAACAGTACACTTTTCAAAACGTGTTTTTCAGCCCGAAATAAACGCGTTTTTTCAGACAACTGAATCCCCATGTAGCAACAAGGCTCAGAAGAGCCCACACACTCAGATCTTAACCCCAGTGTGCTGAAAGTGTCAAAACATGTTTTTCAGCAGAAATAAACATGTTTCTGCAAGTTTGGTCAACCCCATGTAAGTTATGGGGCAGTAACAGTACACTTTTCAAAACGTGTTTTTCAGCCCGAAATAAACGCGTTTTTTCAGACAACTGAATACCCATGTAGCAGCAAGGCTCAGAATAGCCCACACACTCAGATCTTAACCCCAGTGTGCTGAAAGTGTCAAAACATGTTTTTCAGCAGAAATAAACATGTTTCTGCAAGTTTGGTCAACCCCATGTAAGTTATGGGGCAGTAACAGTACACTTTTCAAAACGTGTTTTTCAGCCCGAAATAAACGCGTTTTTTCAGACAACTGAATCCCCATGTAGCAACAAGGCTCAGAAGAGCCCACACACTCAGATCTTAACCCCAGTGTGCTGAAAGTGTCAAAACATGTTTTTCAGCAGAAATAAACATGTTTCTGCAAGTTTGGTCAACCCCATGTAAGTTATGGGGCAGTAACAGTACACTCTGCAAAACGTGTTTTTCAGCCCGAAATAAACGCGTTTTTTCAGAAAACTGAATCCCCATGTAGCAGCAAGGCTCAGAAGAGCCCACACACTCAGATCTTAACCCCAGTGTGCAGAAAGGTTCAAAACATGTTTTTCAGCAGAAATAAACATGTTTCTGCAAGTTTGGTCAACCCCATGTAAGTTATGGGGCAGTAACAGTACACTTTTCAAAACGTGTTTTTCAGCCCGAAATAAACGCGTTTTTTCAGACAACTGAATACCCATGTAGCAGCAAGGCTCAGAAGAGCCCACACACTCAGATCTTAACCCCAGTGTGCTGAAAGTGTCAAAACATGTTTTTCAGCAGAAATAAACATGTTTCTGCAAGTTTGGTCAACCCCATGTAAGTTATGGGGCAGTAACAGTACACTTTTCAAAACGTGTTTTTCAGCCCGAAATAAACGCGTTTTTTCAGACAACTGAATCCCCATGTAGCAACAAGGCTCAGAAGAGCCCACACACTCAGATCTTAACCCCAGTGTGCTGAAAGTGTCAAAACATGTTTTTCAGCAGAAATAAACATGTTTCTGCAAGTTTGGTCAACCCCATGTAAGTTATGGGGCAGTAACAGTACACTTTTCAAAACGTGTTTTTCAGCCCGAAATAAACGCGTTTTTTCAGACAACTGAATACCCATGTAGCAGCAAGTCTCAGAAGAGCCCACACACTCAGCTCTTAACCCCAGTGTGCAGAAAGGGTCAACACGTGTTTTTCAGCAGAAATAAACATGTTTCTGCAAGTTTGGTCAATCCCATGTAAGTTATGGGGCAGTAACAGTACACTCTGCAAAACGTGTTTTTCAGCCCGAAATAAACGCGTTTTTTCAGACAACTGAATCCCCATGTAGCAGCAAGGCTCAGAAGAGCCCACACACTCAGATCTTAACCCCAGTGTGCTGAAAGTGTCAAAACATGTTTTTCAGCAGAAATAAACATGTTTCTGCAAGTTTGGTCAACCCCATGTAAGTTATGGGGCAGTAACAGTACACTTTTCAAAACGTGTTTTTCAGCCCGAAATAAACGCGTTTTTTCAGACAACTGAATCCCCATGTAGCAACAAGGCTCAGAAGAGCCCACACACTCAGATCTTAACCCCAGTGTGCTGAAAGTGTCAAAACATGTTTTTCAGCAGAAATAAACATGTTTCTGCAAGTTTGGTCAACCCCATGTAAGTTATGGGGCAGTAACAGTACACTTTTCAAAACGTGTTTTTCAGCCCGAAATAAACGCGTTTTTTCAGACAACTGACTACCCATGTAGCAGCAAGGCTCAGAAGAGCCCACACACTCAGCTCTTAACCCCAGTGTGCTGAAAGTGTCAAAACATGTTTTTCAGCAGAAATAAACATGTTTCAGCAAGTTTGGTCAACCCCATGTAAGTTATGGGGCAGTAACAGTACACTTTTCAAAACGTGTTTTTCAGCCCGAAATAAACGCGTTTTTTCAGACAACTGAATCCCCATGTAGCAACAAGGCTCAGAAGAGCCCACACACTCAGATCTTAACCCCAGTGTGCTGAAAGTGTCAAAACATGTTTTTCAGCAGAAATAAACATGTTTCTGCAAGTTTGGTCAACCCCATGTAAGTTATGGGGCAGTAACAGTACACTTTTCAAAACGTGTTTTTCAGCCCGAAATAAACGCGTTTTTTCAGACAACTGAATACCCATGTAGCAGCAAGGCTCAGAAGAGCCCACACACTCAGATCTTAACCCCAGTGTGCAGAAAGGGTCAAAACGTGTTTTTCAGCAGAAATAAACATGTTTCTGCAAGTTTGGTCAACCCCATGTAAGTTATGGGGCAGTAACAGTACACTCTGCAAAACGTGTTTTTCAGCCCGAAATAAACGCGTTTTTTCAGACAACTGAATCCCCATGTAGCAGCAAGGCTCAGAAGAGCCCACACACTCAGATCTTAACCCCAGTGTGCTGAAAGTGTCAAAACATGTTTTTCAGCAGAAATAAACATGTTTCTGCAAGTTTGGTCAACCCCATGTAAGTTATGGGGCAGTAACAGTACACTTTTCAAAACGTGTTTTTCAGCCCGAAATAAACGCGTTTTTTCAGACAACTGAATACCCATGTAGCAGCAAGGCTCAGAAGAGCCCACACACTCAGCTCTTAACCCCAGTGTGCTGAAAGTGTCAAAACATGTTTTTCAGCAGAAATAAACATGTTTCTGCAAGTTTGGTCAACCCCATGTAAGTTATGGGGCAGTAACAGTACACTTTTCAAAACGTGTTTTTCAGCCTGAAATAAACGCGTTTTTTCAGACAACTGAATACCCATGTAGCAGCAAGGCTCAGAAGAGCCCACACACTCAGATCTTAACCCCAGTGTGCAGAAAGGGTCAAAACGTGTTTTTCAGCAGAAATAAACATGTTTCTGCAAGTTTGGTCAACCCCATGTAAGTTATGGGGCAGTAACAGTACACTGCAAAACGTGTTTTTCAGCCCGAAATAAACGCGTTTTTTCAGACAACTGAATCCCCTAGTAGCAGTAAGGCTCAGAAGAGCCCACACACTCAGATCTTAACCCCAGTGTGCTGAAAGTGTCAAAACATGTTTTTCAGCAGAAATAAACATGTTTCTGCAAGTTTGGTCAACCCCATGTAAGTTATGGGGCAGTAACAGTACACTTTTCAAAACGTGTTTTTCAGCCCGAAATAAACGCGTTTTTTCAGACAACTGAATCCCCATGTAGCAGCAAGGCTCAGAAGAGCCCACACACTCAGATCTTAACCCCAGTGTGCTGAAAGTGTCAAAACATGTTTTTCAGCAGAAATAAACATGTTTCTGCAAGTTTGGTCAACCCCATGTAAGTTATGGGGCAGTAACAGTACACTTTTCAAAACGTGTTTTTCAGCCCGAAATAAACGCGTTTTTTCAGACAACTGAATCCCCATGTAGCAACAAGGCTCAGAAGAGCCCACACACTCAGATCTTAACCCCAGTGTGCTGAAAGTGTCAAAACATGTTTTTCAGCAGAAATAAACATGTTTCTGCAAGTTTGGTCAACCCCATGTAAGTTATGGGGCAGTAACAGTACACTTTTCAAAACGTGTTTTTCAGCCCGAAATAAACGCGTTTTTTCAGACAACTGAATCCCCATGTAGCAACAAGGCTCAGAAGAGCCCACACACTCAGATCTTAACCCCAGTGTGCTGAAAGTGTCAAAACATGTTTTTCAGCAGAAATAAACATGTTTCTGCAAGTTTGGTCAACCCCATGTAAGTTATGGGGCAGTAACAGTACACTTTTCAAAACGTGTTTTTCAGCCCGAAATAAACGCGTTTTTTCAGACAACTGAATCCCCATGTAGCAACAAGGCTCAGAAGAGCCCACACACTCAGATCTTAACCCCAGTGTGCTGAAAGTGTCAAAACATGTTTTTCAGCAGAAATAAACATGTTTCTGCAAGTTTGGTCAACCCCATGTAAGTTATGGGGCAGTAACAGTACACTTTTCAAAACGTGTTTTTCAGCCCAAAATAAACGCGTTTTTTCAGACAACTGAATCCCCATGTAGCAGCAAGGCTCAGAATAGCCCACACACTCAGATCTTAACCCCAGTGTGCTGAAAGTGTCAAAACATGTTTTTCAGCAGAAATAAACATGTTTCTGCAAGTTTGGTCAACCCCATGTAAGTTATGGGGCAGTAACAGTACACTTTTCAAAACGTGTTTTTCAGCCCGAAATAAACGCGTTTTTTCAGACAACTGAATCCCCATGTAGCAACAAGGCTCAGAAGAGCCCACACACTCAGATCTTAACCCCAGTGTGCTGAAAGTGTCAAAACATGTTTTTCAGCAGAAATAAACATGTTTCTGCAAGTTTGGTCAACCCCATGTAAGTTATGGGGCAGTAACAGTACACTTTTCAAAACGTGTTTTTCAGCCCGAAATAAACGCGTTTTTTCAGACAACTGAATACCCATGTAGCAGCAAGGCTCAGAATAGCCCACACACTCAGATCTTAACCCCAGTGTGCTGAAAGTGTCAAAACATGTTTTTCAGCAGAAATAAACATGTTTCTGCAAGTTTGGTCAACCCCATGTAAGTTATGGGGCAGTAACAGTACACTTTTCAAAACGTGTTTTTCAGCCCGAAATAAACGCGTTTTTTCAGACAACTGAATCCCCATGTAGCAACAAGGCTCAGAAGAGCCCACACACTCAGATCTTAACCCCAGTGTGCTGAAAGTGTCAAAACATGTTTTTCAGCAGAAATAAACATGTTTCTGCAAGTTTGGTCAACCCCATGTAAGTTATGGGGCAGTAACAGTACACTCTGCAAAACGTGTTTTTCAGCCCGAAATAAACGCGTTTTTTCAGAAAACTGAATCCCCATGTAGCAGCAAGGCTCAGAAGAGCCCACACACTCAGATCTTAACCCCAGTGTGCAGAAAGGTTCAAAACATGTTTTTCAGCAGAAATAAACATGTTTCTGCAAGTTTGGTCAACCCCATGTAAGTTATGGGGCAGTAACAGTACACTTTTCAAAACGTGTTTTTCAGCCCGAAATAAACGCGTTTTTTCAGACAACTGAATACCCATGTAGCAGCAAGGCTCAGAAGAGCCCACACACTCAGATCTTAACCCCAGTGTGCTGAAAGTGTCAAAACATGTTTTTCAGCAGAAATAAACATGTTTCTGCAAGTTTGGTCAACCCCATGTAAGTTATGGGGCAGTAACAGTACACTTTTCAAAACGTGTTTTTCAGCCCGAAATAAACGCGTTTTTTCAGACAACTGAATCCCCATGTAGCAACAAGGCTCAGAAGAGCCCACACACTCAGATCTTAACCCCAGTGTGCTGAAAGTGTCAAAACATGTTTTTCAGCAGAAATAAACATGTTTCTGCAAGTTTGGTCAACCCCATGTAAGTTATGGGGCAGTAACAGTACACTTTTCAAAACGTGTTTTTCAGCCCGAAATAAACGCGTTTTTTCAGACAACTGAATACCCATGTAGCAGCAAGTCTCAGAAGAGCCCACACACTCAGCTCTTAACCCCAGTGTGCAGAAAGGGTCAACACGTGTTTTTCAGCAGAAATAAACATGTTTCTGCAAGTTTGGTCAATCCCATGTAAGTTATGGGGCAGTAACAGTACACTCTGCAAAACGTGTTTTTCAGCCCGAAATAAACGCGTTTTTTCAGACAACTGAATCCCCATGTAGCAGCAAGGCTCAGAAGAGCCCACACACTCAGATCTTAACCCCAGTGTGCTGAAAGTGTCAAAACATGTTTTTCAGCAGAAATAAACATGTTTCTGCAAGTTTGGTCAACCCCATGTAAGTTATGGGGCAGTAACAGTACACTTTTCAAAACGTGTTTTTCAGCCCGAAATAAACGCGTTTTTTCAGACAACTGAATCCCCATGTAGCAACAAGGCTCAGAAGAGCCCACACACTCAGATCTTAACCCCAGTGTGCTGAAAGTGTCAAAACATGTTTTTCAGCAGAAATAAACATGTTTCTGCAAGTTTGGTCAACCCCATGTAAGTTATGGGGCAGTAACAGTACACTTTTCAAAACGTGTTTTTCAGCCCGAAATAAACGCGTTTTTTCAGACAACTGAATACCCATGTAGCAGCAAGGCTCAGAAGAGCCCACACACTCAGCTCTTAACCCCAGTGTGCTGAAAGTGTCAAAACATGTTTTTCAGCAGAAATAAACATGTTTCAGCAAGTTTGGTCAACCCCATGTAAGTTATGGGGCAGTAACAGTACACTTTTCAAAACGTGTTTTTCAGCCCGAAATAAACGCGTTTTTTCAGACAACTGAATCCCCATGTAGCAACAAGGCTCAGAAGAGCCCACACACTCAGATCTTAACCCCAGTGTGCTGAAAGTGTCAAAACATGTTTTTCAGCAGAAATAAACATGTTTCTGCAAGTTTGGTCAACCCCATGTAAGTTATGGGGCAGTAACAGTACACTTTTCAAAACGTGTTTTTCAGCCCGAAATAAACGCGTTTTTTCAGACAACTGAATACCCATGTAGCAGCAAGGCTCAGAAGAGCCCACACACTCAGATCTTAACCCCAGTGTGCAGAAAGGGTCAAAACGTGTTTTTCAGCAGAAATAAACATGTTTCTGCAAGTTTGGTCAACCCCATGTAAGTTATGGGGCAGTAACAGTACACTCTGCAAAACGTGTTTTTCAGCCCGAAATAAACGCGTTTTTTCAGACAACTGAATCCCCATGTAGCAGCAAGGCTCAGAAGAGCCCACACACTCAGATCTTAACCCCAGTGTGCTGAAAGTGTCAAAACATGTTTTTCAGCAGAAATAAACATGTTTCTGCAAGTTTGGTCAATCCCATGTAAGTTATGGGGCAGTAACAGTACACTCTGCAAAACGTGTTTTTCAGCCCGAAATAAACGCGTTTTTTCAGACAACTGAATCCCCATGTAGCAGCAAGGCTCAGAAGAGCCCACACACTCAGATCTTAACCCCAGTGTGCTGAAAGTGTCAAAACATGTTTTTCAGCAGAAATAAACATGTTTCTGCAAGTTTGGTCAACCCCATGTAAGTTATGGGGCAGTAACAGTACACTTTTCAAGACGTGTTTTTCAGCCCGAAATAAACGCGTTTTTTCAGACAACTGAATCCCCATGTAGCAACAAGGCTCAGAAGAGCCCACACACTCAGATCTTAACCCCAGTGTGCTGAAAGTGTCAAAACATGTTTTTCAGCAGAAATAAACATGTTTCTGCAAGTTTGGTCAACCCCATGTAAGTTATGGGGCAGTAACAGTACACTTTTCAAAACGTGTTTTTCAGCCCGAAATAAACGCGTTTTTTCAGACAACTGAATCCCCATGTAGCAACAAGGCTCAGAAGAGCCCACACACTCAGATCTTAACCCCAGTGTGCTGAAAGTGTCAAAACATGTTTTTCAGCAGAAATAAACATGTTTCTGCAAGTTTGGTCAACCCCATGTAAGTTATGGGGCAGTAACAGTACACTTTTCAAAACGTGTTTTTCAGCCCGAAATAAACGCGTTTTTTCAGACAACTGAATCCCCATGTAGCAACAAGGCTCAGAAGAGCCCACACACTCAGATCTTAACCCCAGTGTGCTGAAAGTGTCAAAACATGTTTTTCAGCAGAAATAAACATGTTTCTGCAAGTTTGGTCAACCCCATGTAAGTTATGGGGCAGTAACAGTACACTTTTCAAAACGTGTTTTTCAGCCCGAAATAAACGCGTTTTTTCAGACAACTGAATCCCCATGTAGCAACAAGGCTCAGAAGAGCCCACACACTCAGATCTTAACCCCAGTGTGCTGAAAGTGTCAAAACATGTTTTTCAGCAGAAATAAACATGTTTCTGCAAGTTTGGTCAACCCCATGTAAGTTATGGGGCAGTAACAGTACACTTTTCAAAACGTGTTTTTCAGCCCGAAATAAACGCGTTTTTTCAGACAACTGAATCCCCATGTAGCAACAAGGCTCAAAAGAGCCCACACACTCAGATCTTAACCCCAGTGTGCTGAAAGTGTCAAAACATGTTTTTCAGCAGAAATAAACATGTTTCTGCAAGTTTGGTCAACCCCATGTAAGTTATGGGGCAGTAACAGTACACTTTTCAAAACGTGTTTTTCAGCCCGAAATAAACGCGTTTTTTCAGACAACTGAATACCTATGTAGCAGCAAGGCTCAGAATAGCCCACACACTCAGATCTTAACCCCAGTGTGCTGAAAGTGTCAAAACATGTTTTTCAGCAGAAATAAACATGTTTCTGCAAGTTTGGTCAACCCCATGTAAGTTATGGGGCAGTAACAGTACACTTTTCAAAACGTGTTTTTCAGCCCGAAATAAACGCGTTTTTTCAGACAACTGAATCCCCATGTAGCAACAAGGCTCAGAAGAGCCCACACACTCAGATCTTAACCCCAGTGTGCTGAAAGTGTCAAAACATGTTTTTCAGCAGAAATAAACATGTTTCTGCAAGTTTGGTCAACCCCATGTAAGTTATGGGGCAGTAACAGTACACTCTGCAAAACGTGTTTTTCAGCCCGAAATAAACGCGTTTTTTCAGAAAACTGAATCCCCATGTAGCAGCAAGGCTCAGAAGAGCCCACACACTCAGATCTTAACCCCAGTGTGCAGAAAGGTTCAAAACATGTTTTTCAGCAGAAATAAACATGTTTCTGCAAGTTTGGTCAACCCCATGTAAGTTATGGGGCAGTAACAGTACACTTTTCAAAACGTGTTTTTCAGCCCGAAATAAACGCGTTTTTTCAGACAACTGAATCCCCATGTAGCAACAAGGCTCAGAAGAGCCCACACACTCAGATCTTAACCCCAGTGTGCTGAAAGTGTCAAAACATGTTTTTCAGCAGAAATAAACATGTTTCTGCAAGTTTGGTCAACCCCATGTAAGTTATGGGGCAGTAACAGTACACTTTTCAAAACGTGTTTTTCAGCCCGAAATAAACGCGTTTTTTCAGACAACTGAATACCCATGTAGCAGCAAGTCTCAGAAGAGCCCACACACTCAGCTCTTAACCCCAGTGTGCAGAAAGGGTCAACACGTGTTTTTCAGCAGAAATAAACATGTTTCTGCAAGTTTGGTCAATCCCATGTAAGTTATGGGGCAGTAACAGTACACTCTGCAAAACGTGTTTTTCAGCCCGAAATAAACGCGTTTTTTCAGACAACTGAATCCCCATGTAGCAGCAAGGCTCAGAAGAGCCCACACACTCAGATCTTAACCCCAGTGTGCTGAAAGTGTCAAAACATGTTTTTCAGCAGAAATAAACATGTTTCTGCAAGTTTGGTCAACCCCATGTAAGTTATGGGGCAGTAACAGTACACTTTTCAAAACGTGTTTTTCAGCCCGAAATAAACGCGTTTTTTCAGACAACTGAATCCCCATGTAGCAACAAGGCTCAGAAGAGCCCACACACTCAGATCTTAACCCCAGTGTGCTGAAAGTGTCAAAACATGTTTTTCAGCAGAAATAAACATGTTTCTGCAAGTTTGGTCAACCCCATGTAAGTTATGGGGCAGTAACAGTACACTTTTCAAAACGTGTTTTTCAGCCCGAAATAAACGCGTTTTTTCAGACAACTGAATACCCATGTAGCAGCAAGGCTCAGAAGAGCCCACACACTCAGCTCTTAACCCCAGTGTGCTGAAAGTGTCAAAACATGTTTTTCAGCAGAAATAAACATGTTTCAGCAAGTTTGGTCAACCCCATGTAAGTTATGGGGCAGTAACAGTACACTTTTCAAAACGTGTTTTTCAGCCCGAAATAAACGCGTTTTTTCAGACAACTGAATCCCCATGTAGCAACAAGGCTCAGAAGAGCCCACACACTCAGATCTTAACCCCAGTGTGCTGAAAGTGTCAAAACATGTTTTTCAGCAGAAATAAACATGTTTCTGCAAGTTTGGTCAACCCCATGTAAGTTATGGGGCAGTAACAGTACACTTTTCAAAACGTGTTTTTCAGCCCGAAATAAACGCGTTTTTTCAGACAACTGAATACCCATGTAGCAGCAAGGCTCAGAAGAGCCCACACACTCAGATCTTAACCCCAGTGTGCTGAAAGTGTCAAAACGTGTTTTTCAGCAGAAATAAACATGTTTCTGCAAGTTTGGTCAACCCCATGTAAGTTATGGGGCAGTAACAGTACACTTTTCAAAACGTGTTTTTCAGCCCGAAATAAACGCGTTTTTTCAGACAACTGAATACCCATGTAGCAGCAAGGCTCAGAAGAGCCCACACACTCAGCTCTTAACCCCAGTGTGCTGAAAGTGTCAAAACATGTTTTTCAGCAGAAATAAACATGTTTCAGCAAGTTTGGTCAACCCCATGTAAGTTATGGGGCAGTAACAGTACACTTTTCAAAACGTGTTTTTCAGCCCGAAATAAACGCGTTTTTTCAGACAACTGAATCCCCATGTAGCAACAAGGCTCAGAAGAGCCCACACACTCAGATCTTAACCCCAGTGTGCTGAAAGTGTCAAAACATGTTTTTCAGCAGAAATAAACATGTTTCTGCAAGTTTGGTCAACCCCATGTAAGTTATGGGGCAGTAACAGTACACTTTTCAAAACGTGTTTTTCAGCCCGAAATAAACGCGTTTTTTCAGACAACTGAATCCCCATGTAGCAACAAGGCTCAGAAGAGCCCACACACTCAGATCTTAACCCCAGTGTGCTGAAAGTGTCAAAACATGTTTTTCAGCAGAAATAAACATGTTTCTGCAAGTTTGGTCAACCCCATGTAAGTTATGGGGCAGTAACAGTACACTTTTCAAAACGTGTTTTTCAGCCCGAAATAAACGCGTTTTTTCAGACAACTGAATCCCCATGTAGCAACAAGGCTCAAAAGAGCCCACACACTCAGATCTTAACCCCAGTGTGCTGAAAGTGTCAAAACATGTTTTTCAGCAGAAATAAACATGTTTCTGCAAGTTTGGTCAACCCCTTGTAAGTTATGGGGCAGTAACAGTACACTTTTCAAAACGTGTTTTTCAGCCCGAAATAAACGCGTTTTTTCAGACAACTGAATACCTATGTAGCAGCAAGGCTCAGAATAGCCCACACACTCAGATCTTAACCCCAGTGTGCTGAAAGTGTCAAAACATGTTTTTCAGCAGAAATAAACATGTTTCTGCAAGTTTGGTCAACCCCATGTAAGTTATGGGGCAGTAACAGTACACTTTTCAAAACGTGTTTTTCAGCCCGAAATAAACGCGTTTTTTCAGACAACTGAATCCCCATGTAGCAACAAGGCTCAGAAGAGCCCACACACTCAGATCTTAACCCCAGTGTGCTGAAAGTGTCAAAACATGTTTTTCAGCAGAAATAAACATGTTTCTGCAAGTTTGGTCAACCCCATGTAAGTTATGGGGCAGTAACAGTACACTCTGCAAAACGTGTTTTTCAGCCCGAAATAAACGCGTTTTTTCAGAAAACTGAATCCCCATGTAGCAGCAAGGCTCAGAAGAGCCCACACACTCAGATCTTAACCCCAGTGTGCAGAAAGGTTCAAAACATGTTTTTCAGCAGAAATAAACATGTTTCTGCAAGTTTGGTCAACCCCATGTAAGTTATGGGGCAGTAACAGTACACTTTTCAAAACGTGTTTTTCAGCCCGAAATAAACGCGTTTTTTCAGACAACTGAATACCCATGTAGCAGCAAGGCTCAGAAGAGCCCACACACTCAGATCTTAACCCCAGTGTGCTGAAAGTGTCAAAACATGTTTTTCAGCAGAAATAAACATGTTTCTGCAAGTTTGGTCAACCCCATGTAAGTTATGGGGCAGTAACAGTACACTTTTCAAAACGTGTTTTTCAGCCCGAAATAAACGCGTTTTTTCAGACAACTGAATCCCCATGTAGCAACAAGGCTCAGAAGAGCCCACACACTCAGATCTTAACCCCAGTGTGCTGAAAGTGTCAAAACATGTTTTTCAGCAGAAATAAACATGTTTCTGCAAGTTTGGTCAACCCCATGTAAGTTATGGGGCAGTAACAGTACACTTTTCAAAACGTGTTTTTCAGCCCGAAATAAACGCGTTTTTTCAGACAACTGAATACCCATGTAGCAGCAAGTCTCAGAAGAGCCCACACACTCAGCTCTTAACCCCAGTGTGCAGAAAGGGTCAACACGTGTTTTTCAGCAGAAATAAACATGTTTCTGCAAGTTTGGTCAATCCCATGTAAGTTATGGGGCAGTAACAGTACACTCTGCAAAACGTGTTTTTCAGCCCGAAATAAACGCGTTTTTTCAGACAACTGAATCCCCATGTAGCAGCAAGGCTCAGAAGAGCCCACACACTCAGATCTTAACCCCAGTGTGCTGAAAGTGTCAAAACATGTTTTTCAGCAGAAATAAACATGTTTCTGCAAGTTTGGTCAACCCCATGTAAGTTATGGGGCAGTAACAGTACACTTTTCAAAACGTGTTTTTCAGCCCGAAATAAACGCGTTTTTTCAGACAACTGAATCCCCATGTAGCAACAAGGCTCAGAAGAGCCCACACACTCAGATCTTAACCCCAGTGTGCTGAAAGTGTCAAAACATGTTTTTCAGCAGAAATAAACATGTTTCTGCAAGTTTGGTCAACCCCATGTAAGTTATGGGGCAGTAACAGTACACTTTTCAAAACGTGTTTTTCAGCCCGAAATAAACGCGTTTTTTCAGACAACTGAATACCCATGTAGCAGCAAGGCTCAGAAGAGCCCACACACTCAGCTCTTAACCCCAGTGTGCTGAAAGTGTCAAAACATGTTTTTCAGCAGAAATAAACATGTTTCAGCAAGTTTGGTCAACCCCATGTAAGTTATGGGGCAGTAACAGTACACTTTTCAAAACGTGTTTTTCAGCCCGAAATAAACGCGTTTTTTCAGACAACTGAATCCCCATGTAGCAACAAGGCTCAGAAGAGCCCACACACTCAGATCTTAACCCCAGTGTGCTGAAAGTGTCAAAACATGTTTTTCAGCAGAAATAAACATGTTTCTGCAAGTTTGGTCAACCCCATGTAAGTTATGGGGCAGTAACAGTACACTTTTCAAAACGTGTTTTTCAGCCCGAAATAAACGCGTTTTTTCAGACAACTGAATCCCCATGTAGCAGCAAGGCTCAGAAGAGCCCACACACTCAGATCTTAACCCCAGTGTGCTGAAAGTGTCAAAACATGTTTTTCAGCAGAAATAAACATGTTTCTGCAAGTTTGGTCAACCCCATGTAAGTTATGGGGCAGTAACAGTACACTTTTCAAAACGTGTTTTTCAGCCCGAAATAAACGCGTTTTTTCAGACAACTGAATACCCATGTAGCAGCAAGGCTCAGAAGAGCCCACACACTCAGCTCTTAACCCCAGTGTGCTGAAAGTGTCAAAACATGTTTTTCAGCAGAAATAAACATGTTTCAGCAAGTTTGGTCAACCCCATGTAAGTTATGGGGCAGTAACAGTACACTTTTCAAAACGTGTTTTTCAGCCCGAAATAAACGCGTTTTTTCAGACAACTGAATCCCCATGTAGCAACAAGGCTCAGAAGAGCCCACACACTCAGATCTTAACCCCAGTGTGCTGAAAGTGTCAAAACATGTTTTTCAGCAGAAATAAACATGTTTCTGCAAGTTTGGTCAACCCCATGTAAGTTATGGGGCAGTAACAGTACACTTTTCAAAACGTGTTTTTCAGCCCGAAATAAACGCGTTTTTTCAGACAACTGAATCCCCATGTAGCAGCAAGGCTCAGAAGAGCCCACACACTCAGATCTTAACCCCAGTGTGCAGAAAGTTTCAAAACATGTTTTTCAGCAGAAATAAACATGTTTCTGCAAGTTTGGTCAACCCCATGTAAGTTATGGGGCAGTAACAGTACACTCTGCAAAACGTGTTTTTCAGCCCGAAATAAACGCGTTTTTTCAGACAACTGAATCCCCATGTAGCAGCAAGGCTCAGAAGAGCCCACACACTCAGATCTTAACCCCAGTGTGCTGAAAGTGTCAAAACATGTTTTTCAGCAGAAATAAACATGTTTCTGCAAGTTTGGTCAACCCCATGTAAGTTATGGGGCAGTAACAGTACACTTTTCAAAACGTGTTTTTCAGCCCGAAATAAACGCGTTTTTTCAGACAACTGAATACCCATGTAGCAGCAAGGCTCAGAAGAGCCCACACACTCAGATCTTAACCCCAGTGTGCAGAAAGGGTCAAAACGTGTTTTTCAGCAGAAATAAACATGTTTCTGCAAGTTTGGTCAACCCCATGTAAGTTATGGGGCAGTAACAGTACACTGCAAAACGTGTTTTTCAGCCCGAAATAAACGCGTTTTTTCAGACAACTGAATCCCCTAGTAGCAGTAAGGCTCAGAAGAGCCCACACACTCAGATCTTAACCCCAGTGTGCTGAAAGTGTCAAAACATGTTTTTCAGCAGAAATAAACATGTTTCTGCAAGTTTGGTCAACCCCATGTAAGTTATGGGGCAGTAACAGTACACTTTTCAAAACGTGTTTTTCAGCCCGAAATAAACGCGTTTTTTCAGACTACTGAATCCCCATGTAGCAGCAAGGCTCAGAAGAGCCCACACACTCAGATCTTAACCCCAGTGTGCTGAAAGTGTCAAAACATGTTTTTCAGCAGAAATAAACATGTTTCTGCAAGTTTGGTCAACCCCATGTAAGTTATGGGGCAGTAACAGTACACTTTTCAAAACGTGTTTTTCAGCCCGAAATAAACGCGTTTTTTCAGACAACTGAATCCCCATGTAGCAACAAGGCTCAGAAGAGCCCACACACTCAGATCTTAACCCCAGTGTGCTGAAAGTGTCAAAACATGTTTTTCAGCAGAAATAAACATGTTTCTGCAAGTTTGGTCAACCCCATGTAAGTTATGGGGCAGTAACAGTACACTTTTCAAAACGTGTTTTTCAGCCCGAAATAAACGCGTTTTTTCAGACAACTGAATCCCCATGTAGCAACAAGGCTCAGAAGAGCCCACACACTCAGATCTTAACCCCAGTGTGCTGAAAGTGTCAAAACATGTTTTTCAGCAGAAATAAACATGTTTCTGCAAGTTTGGTCAACCCCATGTAAGTTATGGGGCAGTAACAGTACACTTTTCAAAACGTGTTTTTCAGCCCGAAATAAACGCGTTTTTTCAGACAACTGAATCCCCATGTAGCAACAAGGCTCAGAAGAGCCCACACACTCAGATCTTAACCCCAGTGTGCTGAAAGTGTCAAAACATGTTTTTCAGCAGAAATAAACATGTTTCTGCAAGTTTGGTCAACCCCATGTAAGTTATGGGGCAGTAACAGTACACTTTTCAAAACGTGTTTTTCAGCCCGAAATAAACGCGTTTTTTCAGACAACTGAATACCCATGTAGCAGCAAGGCTCAGAAGAGCCCACACACTCAGATCTTAACCCCAGTGTGCAGAAAGGGTCAAAACGAGTTTTTCAGCAGAAATAAACATGTTTCTGCAAGTTTGGTCAACCCCATGTAAGTTATGGGGCAGTAACAGTACACTCTGCAAAACGTGTTTTTCAGCCCGAAATAAACGCGTTTTTTCAGACAACTGAATCCCCATGTAGCAGCAAGGCTCAGAAGAGCCCACACACTCAGATCTTAACCCCAGTGTGCTGAAAGTGTCAAAACATGTTTTTCAGCAGAAATAAACATGTTTCTGCAAGTTTGGTCAACCCCATGTAAGTTATGGGGCAGTAACAGTACACTTTTCAAAACGTGTTTTTCAGCCCGAAATAAACGCGTTTTTTCAGACAACTGAATACCCATGTAGCAGCAAGGCTCAGAAGAGCCCACACACTCAGCTCTTAACCCCAGTGTGCTGAAAGTGTCAAAACATGTTTTTCAGCAGAAATAAACATGTTTCAGCAAGTTTGGTCAACCCCATGTAAGTTATGGGGCAGTAACAGTACACTTTTCAAAACGTGTTTTTCAGCCCGAAATAAACGCGTTTTTTCAGACAACTGAATCCCCATGTAGCAACAAGGCTCAGAAGAGCCCACACACTCAGATCTTAACCCCAGTGTGCTGAAAGTGTCAAAACATGTTTTTCAGCAGAAATAAACATGTTTCTGCAAGTTTGGTCAACCCCATGTAAGTTATGGGGCAGTAACAGTACACTTTTCAAAACGTGTTTTTCAGCCCGAAATAAACGCGTTTTTTCAGACAACTGAATCCCCATGTAGCAGCAAGGCTCAGAAGAGCCCACACACTCAGATCTTAACCCCAGTGTGCTGAAAGTGTCAAAACATGTTTTTCAGCAGAAATAAACATGTTTCTGCAAGTTTGGTCAACCCCATGTAAGTTATGGGGCAGTAACAGTACACTTTTCAAAACGTGTTTTTCAGCCCGAAATAAACGCGTTTTTTCAGACAACTGAATACCCATGTAGCAGCAAGGCTCAGAAGAGCCCACACACTCAGCTCTTAACCCCAGTGTGCTGAAAGTGTCAAAACATGTTTTTCAGCAGAAATAAACATGTTTCAGCAAGTTTGGTCAACCCCATGTAAGTTATGGGGCAGTAACAGTACACTTTTCAAAACGTGTTTTTCAGCCCGAAATAAACGCGTTTTTTCAGACAACTGAATCCCCATGTAGCAACAAGGCTCAGAAGAGCCCACACACTCAGATCTTAACCCCAGTGTGCTGAAAGTGTCAAAACATGTTTTTCAGCAGAAATAAACATGTTTCTGCAAGTTTGGTCAACCCCATGTAAGTTATGGGGCAGTAACAGAACACTTTTCAAAACGTGTTTTTCAGCCCGAAATAAACGCGTTTTTTCAGACAACTGAATCCCCATGTAGCAACAAGGCTCAGAAGAGCCCACACACTCAGATCTTAACCCCAGTGTGCTGAAAGTGTCAAAACATGTTTTTCAGCAGAAATAAACATGTTTCTGCAAATTTGGTCAACCCCATGTAAGTTATGGGGCAGTAACAGTACACTTTTCAAAACGTGTTTTTCAGCCCGAAATAAACGCGTTTTTTCAGACAACTGAATACCCATGTAGCAGCAAGTCTCAGAAGAGCCCACACACTCAGCTCTTAACCCCAGTGTGCAGAAAGGGTCAAAACGTGTTTTTCAGCAGAAATAAACATGTTTCTGCAAGTTTGGTCAATCCCATGTAAGTTATGGGGCAGTAACAGTACACTCTGCAAAACGTGTTTTTCAGCCCGAAATAAACGCGTTTTTTCAGACAACTGAATCCCCATGTAGCAGCAAGGCTCAGAAGAGCCCACACACTCAGATCTTAACCCCAGTGTGCTGAAAGTGTCAAAACATGTTTTTCAGCAGAAATAAACATGTTTCTGCAAGTTTGGTCAACCCCATGTAAGTTATGGGGCAGTAACAGTACACTTTTCAAAACGTGTTTTTCAGCCCGAAATAAACGCGTTTTTTCAGACAACTGAATCCCCATGTAGCAACAAGGCTCAGAAGAGCCCACACACTCAGATCTTAACCCCAGTGTGCTGAAAGTGTCAAAACATGTTTTTCAGCAGAAATAAACATGTTTCTGCAAGTTTGGTCAACCCCATGTAAGTTATGGGGCAGTAACAGTACACTTTTCAAAACGTGTTTTTCAGCCCGAAATAAACGCGTTTTTTCAGACAACTGAATACCCATGTAGCAGCAAGGCTCAGAAGAGCCCACACACTCAGATCTTAACCCCAGTGTGCAGAAAGGGTCAAAACGTGTTTTTCAGCAGAAATAAACATGTTTCTGCAAGTTTGGTCAACCCCATGTAAGTTATGGGGCAGTAACAGTACACTCTGCAAAACGTGTTTTTCAGCCCGAAATAAACGCGTTTTTTCAGACAACTGAATCCCCATGTAGCAGCAAGGCTCAGAAGAGCCCACACACTCAGATCTTAACCCCAGTGTGCTGAAAGTGTCAAAACATTTTTTTCAGCAGAAATAAACATGTTTCTGCAAGTTTGGTCAACCCCATGTAAGTTATGGGGCAGTAACAGTACACTTTTCAAAACGTGTTTTTCAGCCCGAAATAAACGCGTTTTTTCAGACAACTGAATCCCCATGTAGCAACAAGGCTCAGAAGAGCCCACACACTCAGATCTTAACCCCAGTGTGCTGAAAGTGTCAAAACATGTTTTTCAGCAGAAATAAACATGTTTCTGCAAGTTTGGTCAACCCCATGTAAGTTATGGGGCAGTAACAGTACACTCTGCAAAACGTGTTTTTCAGCCCGAAATAAACGCGTTTTTTCAGACAACTGAATCCCCATGTAGCAGCAAGGCTCAGAAGAGCCCACACACTCAGATCTTAACCCCAGTGTGCTGAAAGTGTCAAAACATGTTTTTCAGCAGAAATAAACATGTTTCTGCAAGTTTGGTCAACCCCATGTAAGTTATGGGGCAGTAACAGTACACTTTTCAAAACGTGTTTTTCAGCCCGAAATAAACGCGTTTTTTCAGACAACTGAATACCCATGTAGCAGCAAGGCTCAGAAGAGCCCACACACTCAGATCTTAACCCCAGTGTGCAGAAATGGTCAAAACGTGTTTTTCAGCAGAAATAAACATGTTTCTGCAAGTTTGGTCAACCCCATGTAAGTTATGGGGCAGTAACAGTACACTCTGCAAAACGTGTTTTTCAGCCCGAAATAAACGCGTTTTTTCAGACAACTGAATCCCCATGTAGCAGCAAGGCTCAGAAGAGCCCACACACTCAGATCTTAACCCCAGTGTGCTGAAAGTGTCAAAACATGTTTTTCAGCAGAAATAAACATGTTTCTGCAAGTTTGGTCAACCCCATGTAAGTTATGGGGCAGTAACAGTACACTTTTCAAAACGTGTTTTTCAGCCCGAAATAAACGCGTTTTTTCAAACAACTGAATCCCCATGTAGCAACAAGGCTCAGAAGAGCCCACACACTCAGATCTTAACCCCAGTGTGCTGAAAGTGTCAAAACATGTTTTTCAGCAGAAATAAACATGTTTCTGCAAGTTTGGTCAACCCCATGTAAGTTATGGGGCAGTAACAGTACACTTTTCAAAACGTGTTTTTCAGCCCGAAATAAACGCGTTTTTTCAGACAACTGAATCCCCATGTAGCAACAAGGCTCAGAAGAGCCCACACACTCAGATCTTAACCCCAGTGTGCTGAAAGTGTCAAAACATGTTTTTCAGCAGAAATAAACATGTTTCTGCAAGTTTGGTCAACCCCATGTAAGTTATGGGGCAGTAACAGTACACTTTTCAAAACGTGTTTTTCAGCCCGAAATAAACGCGTTTTTTCAGACAACTGAATACCCATGTAGCAGCAAGGCTCAGAAGAGCCCACACACTCAGATCTTAACCCCAGTGTGCAGAAAGGGTCAAAACGTGTTTTTCAGCAGAAATAAACATGTTTCTGCAAGTTTGGTCAACCCCATGTAAGTTATGGGGCAGTAACAGTACACTCTGCAAAACGTGTTTTTCAGCCCGAAATAAACGCGTTTTTTCAGACAACTGAATCCCCATGTAGCAGCAAGGCTCAGAAGAGCCCACACACTCAGATCTTAACCCCAGTGTGCTGAAAGTGTCAAAACATGTTTTTCAGCAGAAATAAACATGTTTCTGCAAGTTTGGTCAACCCCATGTAAGTTATGGGGCAGTAACAGTACACTCTGCAAAACGTGTTTTTCAGCCCGAAATAAACGCGTTTTTTCAGACAACTGAATCCCCATGTAGCAGCAAGGCTCAGAAGAGCCCACACACTCAGATCTTAACCCCAGTGTGCTGAAAGTGTCAAAACATGTTTTTCAGCAGAAATAAACATGTTTCTGCAAGTTTGGTCAACCCCATGTAAGTTATGGGGCAGTAACAGTACACTTTTCAAAACGTGTTTTTCAGCCCGAAATAAACGCGTTTTTTCAGACAACTGAATCCCCATGTAGCAACAAGGCTCAGAAGAGCCCACACACTCAGATCTTAACCCCAGTGTGCTGAAAGTGTCAAAACATGTTTTTCAGCAGAAATAAACATGTTTCTGCAAGTTTGGTCAACCCCATGTAAGTTATGGGGCAGTAACAGTACACTTTTCAAAACGTGTTTTTCAGCCCGAAATAAACGCGTTTTTTCAGACAACTGAATACCCATGTAGCAGCAAGGCTCAGAAGAGCCCACACACTCAGCTCTTAACCCCAGTGTGCTGAAAGTGTCAAAACATGTTTTTCAGCAGAAATAAACATGTTTCAGCAAGTTTGGTCAACCCCATGTAAGTTATGGGGCAGTAACAGTACACTTTTCAAAACGTGTTTTTCAGCCCGAAATAAACGCGTTTTTTCAGACAACTGAATCCCCATGTAGCAACAAGGCTCAGAAGAGCCCACACACTCAGATCTTAACCCCAGTGTGCTGAAAGTGTCAAAACATGTTTTTCAGCAGAAATAAACATGTTTCTGCAAGTTTGGTCAACCCCATGTAAGTTATGGGGCAGTAACAGTACACTTTTCAAAACGTGTTTTTCAGCCCGAAATAAACGCGTTTTTTCAGACAACTGAATACCCATGTAGCAGCAAGGCTCAGAAGAGCCCACACACTCAGATCTTAACCCCAGTGTGCAGAAAGGGTCAAAACGTGTTTTTCAGCAGAAATAAACATGTTTCTGCAAGTTTGGTCAACCCCATGTAAGTTATGGGGCAGTAACAGTACACTCTGCAAAACGTGTTTTTCAGCCCGAAATAAACGCGTTTTTTCAGACAACTGAATCCCCATGTAGCAGCAAGGCTCAGAAGAGCCCACACACTCAGATCTTAACCCCAGTGTGCTGAAAGTGTCAAAACATGTTTTTCAGCAGAAATAAACATGTTTCTGCAAGTTTGGTCAATCCCATGTAAGTTATGGGGCAGTAACAGTACACTCTGCAAAACGTGTTTTTCAGCCCGAAATAAACGCGTTTTTTCAGACAACTGAATCCCCATGTAGCAGCAAGGCTCAGAAGAGCCCACACACTCAGATCTTAACCCCAGTGTGCTGAAAGTGTCAAAACATGTTTTTCAGCAGAAATAAACATGTTTCTGCAAGTTTGGTCAACCCCATGTAAGTTATGGGGCAGTAACAGTACACTTTTCAAGACGTGTTTTTCAGCCCGAAATAAACGCGTTTTTTCAGACAACTGAATCCCCATGTAGCAACAAGGCTCAGAAGAGCCCACACACTCAGATCTTAACCCCAGTGTGCTGAAAGTGTCAAAACATGTTTTTCAGCAGAAATAAACATGTTTCTGCAAGTTTGGTCAACCCCATGTAAGTTATGGGGCAGTAACAGTACACTTTTCAAAACGTGTTTTTCAGCCCGAAATAAACGCGTTTTTTCAGACAACTGAATCCCCATGTAGCAACAAGGCTCAGAAGAGCCCACACACTCAGATCTTAACCCCAGTGTGCTGAAAGTGTCAAAACATGTTTTTCAGCAGAAATAAACATGTTTCTGCAAGTTTGGTCAACCCCATGTAAGTTATGGGGCAGTAACAGTACACTTTTCAAAACGTGTTTTTCAGCCCGAAATAAACGCGTTTTTTCAGACAACTGAATCCCCATGTAGCAACAAGGCTCAGAAGAGCCCACACACTCAGATCTTAACCCCAGTGTGCTGAAAGTGTCAAAACATGTTTTTCAGCAGAAATAAACATGTTTCTGCAAGTTTGGTCAACCCCATGTAAGTTATGGGGCAGTAACAGTACACTTTTCAAAACGTGTTTTTCAGCCCGAAATAAACGCGTTTTTTCAGACAACTGAATCCCCATGTAGCAACAAGGCTCAGAAGAGCCCACACACTCAGATCTTAACCCCAGTGTGCTGAAAGTGTCAAAACATGTTTTTCAGCAGAAATAAACATGTTTCTGCAAGTTTGGTCAACCCCATGTAAGTTATGGGGCAGTAACAGTACACTTTTCAAAACGTGTTTTTCAGCCCGAAATAAACGCGTTTTTTCAGACAACTGAATACCCATGTAGCAACAAGGCTCAAAAGAGCCCACACACTCAGATCTTAACCCCAGTGTGCTGAAAGTGTCAAAACATGTTTTTCAGCAGAAATAAACATGTTTCTGCAAGTTTGGTCAACCCCATGTAAGTTATGGGGCAGTAACAGTACACTTTTCAAAACGTGTTTTTCAGCCCGAAATAAACGCGTTTTTTCAGACAACTGAATACCTATGTAGCAGCAAGGCTCAGAATAGCCCACACACTCAGATCTTAACCCCAGTGTGCTGAAAGTGTCAAAACATGTTTTTCAGCAGAAATAAACATGTTTCTGCAAGTTTGGTCAACCCCATGTAAGTTATGGGGCAGTAACAGTACACTTTTCAAAACGTGTTTTTCAGCCCGAAATAAACGCGTTTTTTCAGACAACTGAATCCCCATGTAGCAACAAGGCTCAGAAGAGCCCACACACTCAGATCTTAACCCCAGTGTGCTGAAAGTGTCAAAACATGTTTTTCAGCAGAAATAAACATGTTTCTGCAAGTTTGGTCAACCCCATGTAAGTTATGGGGCAGTAACAGTACACTCTGCAAAACGTGTTTTTCAGCCCGAAATAAACGCGTTTTTTCAGAAAACTGAATCCCCATGTAGCAGCAAGGCTCAGAAGAGCCCACACACTCAGATCTTAACCCCAGTGTGCAGAAAGGTTCAAAACATGTTTTTCAGCAGAAATAAACATGTTTCTGCAAGTTTGGTCAACCCCATGTAAGTTATGGGGCAGTAACAGTACACTTTTCAAAACGTGTTTTTCAGCCCGAAATAAACGCGTTTTTTCAGACAACTGAATCCCCATGTAGCAACAAGGCTCAGAAGAGCCCACACACTCAGATCTTAACCCCAGTGTGCTGAAAGTGTCAAAACATGTTTTTCAGCAGAAATAAACATGTTTCTGCAAGTTTGGTCAACCCCATGTAAGTTATGGGGCAGTAACAGTACACTTTTCAAAACGTGTTTTTCAGCCCGAAATAAACGCGTTTTTTCAGACAACTGAATACCCATGTAGCAGCAAGTCTCAGAAGAGCCCACACACTCAGCTCTTAACCCCAGTGTGCAGAAAGGGTCAACACGTGTTTTTCAGCAGAAATAAACATGTTTCTGCAAGTTTGGTCAATCCCATGTAAGTTATGGGGCAGTAACAGTACACTCTGCAAAACGTGTTTTTCAGCCCGAAATAAACGCGTTTTTTCAGACAACTGAATCCCCATGTAGCAGCAAGGCTCAGAAGAGCCCACACACTCAGATCTTAACCCCAGTGTGCTGAAAGTGTCAAAACATGTTTTTCAGCAGAAATAAACATGTTTCTGCAAGTTTGGTCAACCCCATGTAAGTTATGGGGCAGTAACAGTACACTTTTCAAAACGTGTTTTTCAGCCCGAAATAAACGCGTTTTTTCAGACAACTGAATCCCCATGTAGCAACAAGGCTCAGAAGAGCCCACACACTCAGATCTTAACCCCAGTGTGCTGAAAGTGTCAAAACATGTTTTTCAGCAGAAATAAACATGTTTCTGCAAGTTTGGTCAACCCCATGTAAGTTATGGGGCAGTAACAGTACACTTTTCAAAACGTGTTTTTCAGCCCGAAATAAACGCGTTTTTTCAGACAACTGAATACCCATGTAGCAGCAAGGCTCAGAAGAGCCCACACACTCAGCTCTTAACCCCAGTGTGCTGAAAGTGTCAAAACATGTTTTTCAGCAGAAATAAACATGTTTCAGCAAGTTTGGTCAACCCCATGTAAGTTATGGGGCAGTAACAGTACACTTTTCAAAACGTGTTAATCAGCCCGAAATAAACGCGTTTTTTCAGACAACTGAATCCCCATGTAGCAACAAGGCTCAGAAGAGCCCACACACTCAGATCTTAACCCCAGTGTGCTGAAAGTGTCAAAACATGTTTTTCAGCAGAAATAAACATGTTTCTGCAAGTTTGGTCAACCCCATGTAAGTTATGGGGCAGTAACAGTACACTTTTCAAAACGTGTTTTTCAGCCCGAAATAAACGCGTTTTTTCAGACAACTGAATACCCATGTAGCAGCAAGGCTCAGAAGAGCCCACACACTCAGATCTTAACCCCAGTGTGCTGAAAGTGTCAAAACGTGTTTTTCAGCAGAAATAAACATGTTTCTGCAAGTTTGGTCAACCCCATGTAAGTTATGGGGCAGTAACAGTACACTTTTCAAAACGTGTTTTTCAGCCCGAAATAAACGCGTTTTTTCAGACAACTGAATACCCATGTAGCAGCAAGGCTCAGAAGAGCCCACACACTCAGCTCTTAACCCCAGTGTGCTGAAAGTGTCAAAACATGTTTTTCAGCAGAAATAAACATGTTTCAGCAAGTTTGGTCAACCCCATGTAAGTTATGGGGCAGTAACAGTACACTCTGCAAAACGTGTTTTTCAGCCCGAAATAAACGCGTTTTTTCAGACAACTGAATCCCCATGTAGCAGCAAGGCTCAGAAGAGCCCACACACTCAGATCTTAACCCCAGTGTGCTGAAAGTGTCAAAACATGTTTTTCAGCAGAAATAAACATGTTTCTGCAAGTTTGGTCAACCCCATGTAAGTTATGGGGCAGTAACAGTACACTTTTCAAAACGTGTTTTTCAGCCCGAAATAAACGCGTTTTTTCAGACAACTGAATCCCCATGTAGCAACAAGGCTCAGAAGAGCCCACACACTCAGATCTTAACCCCAGTGTGCTGAAAGTGTCAAAACATGTTTTTCAGCAGAAATAAACATGTTTCTGCAAGTTTGGTCAACCCCATGTAAGTTATGGGGCAGTAACAGTACACTTTTCAAAACGTGTTTTTCAGCCCGAAATAAACGCGTTTTTTCAGACAACTGAATACCCATGTAGCAGCAAGGCTCAGAAGAGCCCACACACTCAGATCTTAACCCCAGTGTGCTGAAAGTGTCAAAACATGTTTTTCAGCAGAAATAAACATGTTTCTGCAAGTTTGGTCAACCCCATGTAAGTTATGGGGCAGTAACAGTACACTTTTCAAAACGTGTTTTTCAGCCCGAAATAAACGCGTTTTTTCAGACAACTGAATCCCCATGTAGCAGCAAGGCTCAGAAGAGCCCACACACTCAGATCTTAACCCCAGTGTGCTGAAAGTGTCAAAACATGTTTTTCAGAAGAAATAAACATGTTTCTGCAAGTTTGGTCAACCCCATGTAAGTTATGGGGCAGTAACAGTACACTTTTCAAAACGTGTTTTTCAGCCCGAAATAAACGCGTTTTTTCAGACAACTGAATCCCCATGTAGCAGCAAGGCTCAGAAGAGCCCACACACTCAGATCTTAACCCCAGTGTGCAGAAAGTTTCAAAACATGTTTTTCAGCAGAAATAAACATGTTTCTGCAAGTTTGGTCAACCCCATGTAAGTTATGGGGCAGTAACAGTACACTTTTCAAAACGTGTTTTTCAGCCCGAAATAAACGCGTTTTTTCAGACAACTGAATACCCATGTAGCAACAAGGCTCAGAAGAGCCCACACACTCAGATCTTAACCCCAGTGTGCTGAAAGTGTCAAAACATGTTTTTCAGCAGAAATAAACATGTTTCTGCAAGTTTGGTCAACCCCATGTAAGTTATGGGGCAGTAACAGTACACTTTTCAAAACGTGTTTTTCAGCCCGAAATAAACGCGTTTTTTCAGACAACTGAATACCCATGTAGCAGCAAGTCTCAGAAGAGCCCACACACTCAGCTCTTAACCCCAGTGTGCAGAAAGGGTCAAAACGTGTTTTTCAGCAGAAATAAACATGTTTCTGCAAGTTTGGTCAATCCCATGTAAGTTATGGGGCAGTAACAGTACACTCTGCAAAACGTGTTTTTCAGCCCGAAATAAACGCGTTTTTTCAGACAACTGAATCCCCATGTAGCAGCAAGGCTCAGAAGAGCCCACACACTCAGATCTTAACCCCAGTGTGCTGAAAGTGTCAAAACATGTTTTTCAGCAGAAATAAACATGTTTCTGCAAGTTTGGTCAACCCCATGTAAGTTATGGGGCAGTAACAGTACACTTTTCAAAACGTGTTTTTCAGCCCGAAATAAACGCGTTTTTTCAGACAACTGAATCCCCATGTAGCAACAAGGCTCAGAAGAGCCCACACACTCAGATCTTAACCCCAGTGTGCTGAAAGTGTCAAAACATGTTTTTCAGCAGAAATAAACATGTTTCTGCAAGTTTGGTCAACCCCATGTAAGTTATGGGGCAGTAACAGTACACTTTTCAAAACGTGTTTTTCAGCCCGAAATAAACGCGTTTTTTCAGACAACTGAATCCCCATGTAGCAACAAGGCTCAGAAGAGCCCACACACTCAGATCTTAACCCCAGTGTGCTGAAAGTGTCAAAACATGTTTTTCAGCAGAAATAAACATGTTTCTGCAAGTTTGGTCAACCCCATGTAAGTTATGGGGCAGTAACAGTACACTTTTCAAAACGTGTTTTTCAGCCCGAAATAAACGCGTTTTTTCAGACAACTGAATACCCATGTAGCAGCAAGGCTCAGAAGAGCCCACACACTCAGATCTTAACCCCAGTGTGCAGAAAGGGTCAAAACGTGTTTTTCAGCAGAAATAAACATGTTTCTGCAAGTTTGGTCAACCCCATGTAAGTTATGGGGCAGTAACAGTACACTTTTCAAAACGTGTTTTTCAGCCCGAAATAAACGCGTTTTTTCAGACAACTGAATCCCCATGTAGCAACAAGGCTCAGAAGAGCCCACACACTCAGATCTTAACCCCAGTGTGCTGAAAGTGTCAAAACATGTTTTTCAGCAGAAATAAACATGTTTCTGCAAGTTTGGTCAACCCCATGTAAGTTATGGGGCAGTAACAGTACACTTTTCAAAACGTGTTTTTCAGCCCGAAATAAACGCGTTTTTTCAGACAACTGAATCCCCATGTAGCAACAAGGCTCAGAAGAGCCCACACACTCAGATCTTAACCCCAGTGTGCTGAAAGTGTCAAAACATGTTTTTCAGCAGAAATAAACATGTTTCTGCAAGTTTGGTCAACCCCATGTAAGTTATGGGGCAGTAACAGTACACTTTTCAAAACGTGTTTTTCAGCCCGAAATAAACGCGTTTTTTCAGACAACTGAATCCCCATGTAGCAACAAGGCTCAGAAGAGCCCACACACTCAGATCTTAACCCCAGTGTGCTGAAAGTGTCAAAACATGTTTTTCAGCAGAAATAAACATGTTTCTGCAAGTTTGGTCAACCCCATGTAAGTTATGGGGCAGTAACAGTACACTTTTCAAAACGTGTTTTTCAGCCCGAAATAAACGCGTTTTTTCAGACAACTGAATACCCATGTAGCAGCAAGGCTCAGAAGAGCCCACACACTCAGATCTTAACCCCAGTGTGCTGAAAGTGTCAAAACATGTTTTTCAGCAGAAATAAACATGTTTCTGCAAGTTTGGTCAACCCCATGTAAGTTATGGGGCAGTAACAGTACACTCTGCAAAACGTGTTTTTCAGCCCGAAATAAACGCGTTTTTTCAGACAACTGAATCCCCATGTAGCAGCAAGGCTCAGAAGAGCCCACACACTCAGATCTTAACCCCAGTGTGCTGAAAGTGTCAAAACATGTTTTTCAGCAGAAATAAACATGTTTCTGCAAGTTTGGTCAACCCCATGTAAGTTATGGGGCAGTAACAGTACACTTTTCAAAACGTGTTTTTCAGCCCGAAATAAACGCGTTTTTTCAGACAACTGAATCCCCATGTAGCAACAAGGCTCAGAAGAGCCCACACACTCAGATCTTAACCCCAGTGTGCTGAAAGTGTCAAAACATGTTTTTCAGCAGAAATAAACATGTTTCTGCAAGTTTGGTCAACCCCATGTAAGTTATGGGGCAGTAACAGTACACTTTTCAAAACGTGTTTTTCAGCCCGAAATAAACGCGTTTTTTCAGACAACTGAATACCCATGTAGCAGCAAGGCTCAGAAGAGCCCACACACTCAGATCTTAACCCCAGTGTGCAGAAATGGTCAAAACGTGTTTTTCAGCAGAAATAAACATGTTTCTGCAAGTTTGGTCAACCCCATGTAAGTTATGGGGCAGTAACAGTACACTCTGCAAAACGTGTTTCTCAGCCCGAAATAAACGCGTTTTTTCAGACAACTGAATCCCCATGTAGCAGCAAGGCTCAGAAGAGCCCACACACTCAGATCTTAACCCCAGTGTGCTGAAAGTGTCAAAACATGTTTTTCAGCAGAAATAAACATGTTTCTGCAAGTTTGGTCAACCCCATGTAAGTTATGGGGCAGTAACAGTACACTCTGCAAAACGTGTTTCTCAGCCCGAAATAAACGCGTTTTTTCAGACAACTGAATCCCCATGTAGCAGCAAGGCTCAGAAGAGCCCACACACTCAGATCTTAACCCCAGTGTGCTGAAAGTGTCAAAACATGTTTTTCAGCAGAAATAAACATGTTTCTGCAAGTTTGGTCAACCCCATGTAAGTTATGGGGCAGTAACAGTACACTTTTCAAAACGTGTTTTTCAGCCCGAAATAAACGCGTTTTTTCAAACAACTGAATCCCCATGTAGCAACAAGGCTCAGAAGAGCCCACACACTCAGATCTTAACCCCAGTGTGCTGAAAGTGTCAAAACATGTTTTTCAGCAGAAATAAACATGTTTCTGCAAGTTTGGTCAACCCCATGTAAGTTATGGGGCAGTAACAGTACACTTTTCAAAACGTGTTTTTCAGCCCGAAATAAACGCGTTTTTTCAGACAACTGAATACCCATGTAGCAACAAGGCTCAGAAGAGCCCACACACTCAGATCTTAACCCCAGTGTGCTGAAAGTGTCAAAACATGTTTTTCAGCAGAAATAAACATGTTTCTGCAAGTTTGGTCAACCCCATGTAAGTTATGGGGCAGTAACAGTACACTTTTCAAAACGTGTTTTTCAGCCCGAAATAAACGCGTTTTTTCAGACAACTGAATCCCCATGTAGCAACAAGGCTCAGAAGAGCCCACACACTCAGATCTTAACCCCAGTGTGCTGAAAGTGTCAAAACATGTTTTTCAGCAGAAATAAACATGTTTCTGCAAGTTTGGTCAACCCCATGTAAGTTATGGGGCAGTAACAGTACACTTTTCAAAACGTGTTTTTCAGCCCGAAATAAACGCGTTTTTTCAGACAACTGAATCCCCATGTAGCAACAAGGCTCAGAAGAGCCCACACACTCAGATCTTAACCCCAGTGTGCTGAAAGTGTCAAAACATGTTTTTCAGCAGAAATAAACATGTTTCTGCAAGTTTGGTCAACCCCATGTAAGTTATGGTGCAGTAACAGTACACTCTGCAAAACGTGTTTTTCAGCCCGAAATAAACGCGTTTTTTCAGACAACTGAATCCCCATGTAGCAGCAAGGCTCAGAAGAGCCCACACACTCAGATCTTAACCCCAGTGTGCAGAAAGGGTCAAAACGTGTTTTTCAGCAGAAATAAACATGTTTCTGCAAGTTTGGTCAACCCCATGTAAGTTATGGGGCAGTAACAGTACACTCTGCAAAACGTGTTTTTCAGCCCGAAATAAACGCGTTTTTTCAGACAACTGAATCCCCATGTAGCAGCAAGGCTCAGAAGAGCCCACACACTCAGATCTTAACCCCAGTGTGCTGAAAGGGTCAAAACATGTTTTTCAGCAGAAATAAACATGTTTCTGCAAGTTTGGTCAACCCCATGTAAGTTATGGGGCAGTAACAGTACACTTTTCAAAACGTGTTTTTCAGCCCGAAATAAACGCGTTTTTTCAGACAACTGAATCCCCATGTAGCAACAAGGCTCAGAAGAGCCCACACACTCAGATCTTAACCCCAGTGTGCTGAAAGTGTCAAAACATGTTTTTCAGCAGAAATGAACATGTTTCTGCAAGTTTGGTCAACCCCATGTAAGTTATGGGGCAGTAACAGTACACTTTTCAAAACGTGTTTTTCAGCCCGAAATAAACGCGTTTTTTCAGACAACTGAATACCCATGTAGCAGCAAGGCTCAGAAGAGCCCACACACTCAGATCTTAACCCCAGTGTGCAGAAAGGGTCAAAACGTGTTTTTCAGCAGAAATAAACATGTTTCTGCAAGTTTGGTCAACCCCATGTAAGTTATGGGGCAGTAACAGTACACTCTGCAAAACGTGTTTTTCAGCCCGAAATAAACGCGTTTTTTCAGACAACTGAATCCCCATGTAGCAGCAAGGCTCAGAAGAGCCCACACACTCAGATCTTAACCCCAGTGTGCTGAAAGTGTCAAAACATGTTTTTCAGCAGAAATAAACATGTTTCTGCAAGTTTGGTCAACCCCATGTAAGTTATGGGGCAGTAACAGTACACTTTTCAAAACGTGTTTTTCAGCCCGAAATAAACGCGTTTTTTCAGACAACTGAATCCCCATGTAGCAGCAAGGCTCAGAAGAGCCCACACACTCAGATCTTAACCCCAGTGTGCTGAAAGTGTCAAAACATGTTTTTCAGCAGAAATAAACATGTTTCTGCAAGTTTGGTCAACCCCATGTAAGTTATGGGGCAGTAACAGTACACTTTTCAAAACGTGTTCTTCAGCCCGAAATAAACGCGTTTTTTCAGACAACTGAATACCCATGTAGCAGCAAGGCTCAGAAGAGCCCACACACTCAGATCTTAACCCCAGTGTGCAGAAAGGGTCAAAACGTGTTTTTCAGCAGAAATAAACATGTTTCTGCAAGTTTGGTCAACCCCATGTAAGTTATGGGGCAGTAACAGTACACTCTGCAAAACGTGTTTTTCAGCCCGAAATAAACGCGTTTTTTCAGACAACTGAATCCCCATGTAGCAGCAAGGCTCAGAAGAGCCCACACACTCAGATCTTAACCCCAGTGTGCTGAAAGTGTCAAAACATGTTTTTCAGCAGAAATAAACATGTTTCTGCAAGTTTGGTCAACCCCATGTAAGTTATGGGGCAGTAACAGTACACTTTTCAAAACGTGTTTTTCAGCCCGAAATAAACGCGTTTTTTCAGACAACTGAATCCCCATGTAGCAGCAAGGCTCAGAAGAGCCCACACACTCAGATCTTAACCCCAGTGTGCTGAAAGTGTCAAAACATGTTTTTCAGCAGAAATAAACATGTTTCTGCAAGTTTGGTCAACCCCATGTAAGTTATGGGGCAGTAACAGTACACTTTTCAAAACGTGTTTTTCAGCCCGAAATAAACGCGTTTTTTCAGACAACTGAATACCCATGTAGCAGCAAGGCTCAGAAGAGCCCACACACTCAGATCTTAACCCCAGTGTGCTGAAAGTGTCAAAACATGTTTTTCAGCAGAAATAAACATGTTTCTGCAAGTTTGGTCAACCCCATGTAAGTTATGGGGCAGTAACAGTACACTTTTCAAAACGTGTTTTTCAGCCCGAAATAAACGCGTTTTTTCAGACAACTGAATCCCCATGTAGCAGCAAGGCTCAGAAGAGCCCACACACTCAGATCTTAACCCCAGTGTGCTGAAAGTGTCAAAACATGTTTTTCAGAAGAAATAAACATGTTTCTGCAAGTTTGGTCAACCCCATGTAAGTTATGGGGCAGTAACAGTACACTTTTCAAAACGTGTTTTTCAGCCCGAAATAAACGCGTTTTTTCAGACAACTGAATCCCCATGTAGCAGCAAGGCTCAGAAGAGCCCACACACTCAGATCTTAACCCCAGTGTGCAGAAAGTTTCAAAACATGTTTTTCAGCAGAAATAAACATGTTTCTGCAAGTTTGGTCAACCCCATGTAAGTTATGGGGCAGTAACAGTACACTTTTCAAAACGTGTTTTTCAGCCCGAAATAAACGCGTTTTTTCAGACAACTGAATACCCATGTAGCAACAAGGCTCAGAAGAGCCCACACACTCAGATCTTAACCCCAGTGTGCTGAAAGTGTCAAAACATGTTTTTCAGCAGAAATAAACATGTTTCTGCAAGTTTGGTCAACCCCATGTAAGTTATGGGGCAGTAACAGTACACTTTTCAAAACGTGTTTTTCAGCCCGAAATAAACGCGTTTTTTCAGACAACTGAATACCCATGTAGCAGCAAGGCTCAGAAGAGCCCACACACTCAGCTCTTAACCCCAGTGTGCAGAAAGGGTCAAAACGTGTTTTTCAGCAGAAATAAACATGTTTCTGCAAGTTTGGTCAATCCCATGTAAGTTATGGGGCAGTAACAGTACACTCTGCAAAACGTGTTTTTCAGCCCGAAATAAACGCGTTTTTTCAGACAACTGAATCCCCATGTAGCAGCAAGGCTCAGAAGAGCCCACACACTCAGATCTTAACCCCAGTGTGCTGAAAGTGTCAAAACATGTTTTTCAGCAGAAATAAACATGTTTCTGCAAGTTTGGTCAACCCCATGTAAGTTATGGGGCAGTAACAGTACACTTTTCAAAACGTGTTTTTCAGCCCGAAATAAACGCGTTTTTTCAGACAACTGAATCCCCATGTAGCAACAAGGCTCAGAAGAGCCCACACACTCAGATCTTAACCCCAGTGTGCTGAAAGTGTCAAAACATGTTTTTCAGCAGAAATAAACATGTTTCTGCAAGTTTGGTCAACCCCATGTAAGTTATGGGGCAGTAACAGTACACTTTTCAAAACGTGTTTTTCAGCCCGAAATAAACGCGTTTTTTCAGACAACTGAATCCCCATGTAGCAACAAGGCTCAGAAGAGCCCACACACTCAGATCTTAACCCCAGTGTGCTGAAAGTGTCAAAACATGTTTTTCAGCAGAAATAAACATGTTTCTGCAAGTTTGGTCAACCCCATGTAAGTTATGGGGCAGTAACAGTACACTTTTCAAAACGTGTTTTTCAGCCCGAAATAAACGCGTTTTTTCAGACAACTGAATACCCATGTAGCAGCAAGGCTCAGAAGAGCCCACACACTCAGATCTTAACCCCAGTGTGCAGAAAGGGTCAAAACGTGTTTTTCAGCAGAAATAAACATGTTTCTGCAAGTTTGGTCAACCCCATGTAAGTTATGGGGCAGTAACAGTACACTTTTCAAAACGTGTTTTTCAGCCCGAAATAAACGCGTTTTTTCAGACAACTGAATCCCCATGTAGCAACAAGGCTCAGAAGAGCCCACACACTCAGATCTTAACCCCAGTGTGCTGAAAGTGTCAAAACATGTTTTTCAGCAGAAATAAACATGTTTCTGCAAGTTTGGTCAACCCCATGTAAGTTATGGGGCAGTAACAGTACACTTTTCAAAACGTGTTTTTCAGCCCGAAATAAACGCGTTTTTTCAGACAACTGAATCCCCATGTAGCAACAAGGCTCAGAAGAGCCCACACACTCAGATCTTAACCCCAGTGTGCTGAAAGTGTCAAAACATGTTTTTCAGCAGAAATAAACATGTTTCTGCAAGTTTGGTCAACCCCATGTAAGTTATGGGGCAGTAACAGTACACTTTTCAAAACGTGTTTTTCAGCCCGAAATAAACGCGTTTTTTCAGACAACTGAATCCCCATGTAGCAACAAGGCTCAGAAGAGCCCACACACTCAGATCTTAACCCCAGTGTGCTGAAAGTGTCAAAACATGTTTTTCAGCAGAAATAAACATGTTTCTGCAAGTTTGGTCAACCCCATGTAAGTTATGGGGCAGTAACAGTACACTTTTCAAAACGTGTTTTTCAGCCCGAAATAAACGCGTTTTTTCAGACAACTGAATACCCATGTAGCAGCAAGGCTCAGAAGAGCCCACACACTCAGATCTTAACCCCAGTGTGCTGAAAGTGTCAAAACATGTTTTTCAGCAGAAATAAACATGTTTCTGCAAGTTTGGTCAACCCCATGTAAGTTATGGGGCAGTAACAGTACACTCTGCAAAACGTGTTTTTCAGCCCGAAATAAACGCGTTTTTTCAGACAACTGAATCCCCATGTAGCAGCAAGGCTCAGAAGAGCCCACACACTCAGATCTTAACCCCAGTGTGCTGAAAGTGTCAAAACATGTTTTTCAGCAGAAATAAACATGTTTCTGCAAGTTTGGTCAACCCCATGTAAGTTATGGGGCAGTAACAGTACACTTTTCAAAACGTGTTTTTCAGCCCGAAATAAACGCGTTTTTTCAGACAACTGAATCCCCATGTAGCAACAAGGCTCAGAAGAGCCCACACACTCAGATCTTAACCCCAGTGTGCTGAAAGTGTCAAAACATGTTTTTCAGTAGAAATAAACATGTTTCTGCAAGTTTGGTCAACCCCATGTAAGTTATGGGGCAGTAACAGTACACTTTTCAAAACGTGTTTTTCAGCCCGAAATAAACGCGTTTTTTCAGACAACTGAATACCCATGTAGCAGCAAGGCTCAGAAGAGCCCACACACTCAGATCTTAACCCCAGTGTGCAGAAATGGTCAAAACGTGTTTTTCAGCAGAAATAAACATGTTTCTGCAAGTTTGGTCAACCCCATGTAAGTTATGGGGCAGTAACAGTACACTCTGCAAAACGTGTTTCTCAGCCCGAAATAAACGCGTTTTTTCAGACAACTGAATCCCCATGTAGCAGCAAGGCTCAGAAGAGCCCACACACTCAGATCTTAACCCCAGTGTGCTGAAAGTGTCAAAACATGTTTTTCAGCAGAAATAAACATGTTTCTGCAAGTTTGGTCAACCCCATGTAAGTTATGGGGCAGTAACAGTACACTCTGCAAAACGTGTTTCTCAGCCCGAAATAAACGCGTTTTTTCAGACAACTGAATCCCCATGTAGCAGCAAGGCTCAGAAGAGCCCACACACTCAGATCTTAACCCCAGTGTGCTGAAAGTGTCAAAACATGTTTTTCAGCAGAAATAAACATGTTTCTGCAAGTTTGGTCAACCCCATGTAAGTTATGGGGCAGTAACAGTACACTTTTCAAAACGTGTTTTTCAGCCCGAAATAAACGCGTTTTTTCAAACAACTGAATCCCCATGTAGCAACAAGGCTCAGAAGAGCCCACACACTCAGATCTTAACCCCAGTGTGCTGAAAGTGTCAAAACATGTTTTTCAGCAGAAATAAACATGTTTCTGCAAGTTTGGTCAACCCCATGTAAGTTATGGGGCAGTAACAGTACACTTTTCAAAACGTGTTTTTCAGCCCGAAATAAACGCGTTTTTTCAGACAACTGAATACCCATGTAGCAACAAGGCTCAGAAGAGCCCACACACTCAGATCTTAACCCCAGTGTGCTGAAAGTGTCAAAACATGTTTTTCAGCAGAAATAAACATGTTTCTGCAAGTTTGGTCAACCCCATGTAAGTTATGGGGCAGTAACAGTACACTTTTCAAAACGTGTTTTTCAGCCCGAAATAAACGCGTTTTTTCAGACAACTGAATCCCCATGTAGCAACAAGGCTCAGAAGAGCCCACACACTCAGATCTTAACCCCAGTGTGCTGAAAGTGTCAAAACATGTTTTTCAGCAGAAATAAACATGTTTCTGCAAGTTTGGTCAACCCCATGTAAGTTATGGGGCAGTAACAGTACACTTTTCAAAACGTGTTTTTCAGCCCGAAATAAACGCGTTTTTTCAGACAACTGAATCCCCATGTAGCAACAAGGCTCAGAAGAGCCCACACACTCAGATCTTAACCCCAGTGTGCTGAAAGTGTCAAAACATGTTTTTCAGCAGAAATAAACATGTTTCTGCAAGTTTGGTCAACCCCATGTAAGTTATGGTGCAGTAACAGTACACTCTGCAAAACGTGTTTTTCAGCCCGAAATAAACGCGTTTTTTCAGACAACTGAATCCCCATGTAGCAGCAAGGCTCAGAAGAGCCCACACACTCAGATCTTAACCCCAGTGTGCAGAAAGGGTCAAAACGTGTTTTTCAGCAGAAATAAACATGTTTCTGCAAGTTTGGTCAACCCCATGTAAGTTATGGGGCAGTAACAGTACACTCTGCAAAACGTGTTTTTCAGCCCGAAATAAACGCGTTTTTTCAGACAACTGAATCCCCATGTAGCAGCAAGGCTCAGAAGAGCCCACACACTCAGATCTTAACCCCAGTGTGCTGAAAGGGTCAAAACATGTTTTTCAGCAGAAATAAACATGTTTCTGCAAGTTTGGTCAACCCCATGTAAGTTATGGGGCAGTAACAGTACACTTTTCAAAACGTGTTTTTCAGCCCGAAATAAACGCGTTTTTTCAGACAACTGAATCCCCATGTAGCAACAAGGCTCAGAAGAGCCCACACACTCAGATCTTAACCCCAGTGTGCTGAAAGTGTCAAAACATGTTTTTCAGCAGAAATGAACATGTTTCTGCAAGTTTGGTCAACCCCATGTAAGTTATGGGGCAGTAACAGTACACTTTTCAAAACGTGTTTTTCAGCCCGAAATAAACGCGTTTTTTCAGACAACTGAATACCCATGTAGCAGCAAGGCTCAGAAGAGCCCACACACTCAGATCTTAACCCCAGTGTGCAGAAAGGGTCAAAACGTGTTTTTCAGCAGAAATAAACATGTTTCTGCAAGTTTGGTCAACCCCATGTAAGTTATGGGGCAGTAACAGTACACTCTGCAAAACGTGTTTTTCAGCCCGAAATAAACGCGTTTTTTCAGACAACTGAATCCCCATGTAGCAGCAAGGCTCAGAAGAGCCCACACACTCAGATCTTAACCCCAGTGTGCTGAAAGTGTCAAAACATGTTTTTCAGCAGAAATAAACATGTTTCTGCAAGTTTGGTCAACCCCATGTAAGTTATGGGGCAGTAACAGTACACTTTTCAAAACGTGTTTTTCAGCCCGAAATAAACGCGTTTTTTCAGACAACTGAATCCCCATGTAGCAACAAGGCTCAGAAGAGCCCACACACTCAGATCTTAACCCCAGTGTGCTGAAAGTGTCAAAACATGTTTTTCAGCAGAAATAAACATGTTTCTGCAAGTTTGGTCAACCCCATGTAAGTTATGGGGCAGTAACAGTACACTTTTCAAAACGTGTTTTTCAGCCCGAAATAAACGCGTTTTTTCAGACAACTGAATACCCATGTAGCAGCAAGGCTCAGAAGAGCCCACACACTCAGATCTTAACCCCAGTGTGCAGAAATGGTCAAAACGTGTTTTTCAGCAGAAATAAACATGTTTCTGCAAGTTTGGTCAACCCCATGTAAGTTATGGGGCAGTAACAGTACACTCTGCAAAACGTGTTTCTCAGCCCGAAATAAACGCGTTTTTTCAGACAACTGAATCCCCATGTAGCAGCAAGGCTCAGAAGAGCCCACACACTCAGATCTTAACCCCAGTGTGCTGAAAGTGTCAAAACATGTTTTTCAGCAGAAATAAACATGTTTCTGCAAGTTTGGTCAACCCCATGTAAGTTATGGGGCAGTAACAGTACACTCTGCAAAACGTGTTTCTCAGCCCGAAATAAACGCGTTTTTTCAGACAACTGAATCCCCATGTAGCAGCAAGGCTCAGAAGAGCCCACACACTCAGATCTTAACCCCAGTGTGCTGAAAGTGTCAAAACATGTTTTTCAGCAGAAATAAACATGTTTCTGCAAGTTTGGTCAACCCCATGTAAGTTATGGGGCAGTAACAGTACACTTTTCAAAACGTGTTTTTCAGCCCGAAATAAACGCGTTTTTTCAAACAACTGAATCCCCATGTAGCAACAAGGCTCAGAAGAGCCCACACACTCAGATCTTAACCCCAGTGTGCTGAAAGTGTCAAAACATGTTTTTCAGCAGAAATAAACATGTTTCTGCAAGTTTGGTCAACCCCATGTAAGTTATGGGGCAGTAACAGTACACTTTTCAAAACGTGTTTTTCAGCCCGAAATAAACGCGTTTTTTCAGACAACTGAATACCCATGTAGCAACAAGGCTCAGAAGAGCCCACACACTCAGATCTTAACCCCAGTGTGCTGAAAGTGTCAAAACATGTTTTTCAGCAGAAATAAACATGTTTCTGCAAGTTTGGTCAACCCCATGTAAGTTATGGGGCAGTAACAGTACACTTTTCAAAACGTGTTTTTCAGCCCGAAATAAACGCGTTTTTTCAGACAACTGAATCCCCATGTAGCAACAAGGCTCAGAAGAGCCCACACACTCAGATCTTAACCCCAGTGTGCTGAAAGTGTCAAAACATGTTTTTCAGCAGAAATAAACATGTTTCTGCAAGTTTGGTCAACCCCATGTAAGTTATGGGGCAGTAACAGTACACTTTTCAAAACGTGTTTTTCAGCCCGAAATAAACGCGTTTTTTCAGACAACTGAATCCCCATGTAGCAACAAGGCTCAGAAGAGCCCACACACTCAGATCTTAACCCCAGTGTGCTGAAAGTGTCAAAACATGTTTTTCAGCAGAAATAAACATGTTTCTGCAAGTTTGGTCAACCCCATGTAAGTTATGGTGCAGTAACAGTACACTCTGCAAAACGTGTTTTTCAGCCCGAAATAAACGCGTTTTTTCAGACAACTGAATCCCCATGTAGCAGCAAGGCTCAGAAGAGCCCACACACTCAGATCTTAACCCCAGTGTGCAGAAAGGGTCAAAACGTGTTTTTCAGCAGAAATAAACATGTTTCTGCAAGTTTGGTCAACCCCATGTAAGTTATGGGGCAGTAACAGTACACTCTGCAAAACGTGTTTTTCAGCCCGAAATAAACGCGTTTTTTCAGACAACTGAATCCCCATGTAGCAGCAAGGCTCAGAAGAGCCCACACACTCAGATCTTAACCCCAGTGTGCTGAAAGGGTCAAAACATGTTTTTCAGCAGAAATAAACATGTTTCTGCAAGTTTGGTCAACCCCATGTAAGTTATGGGGCAGTAACAGTACACTTTTCAAAACGTGTTTTTCAGCCCGAAATAAACGCGTTTTTTCAGACAACTGAATCCCCATGTAGCAACAAGGCTCAGAAGAGCCCACACACTCAGATCTTAACCCCAGTGTGCTGAAAGTGTCAAAACATGTTTTTCAGCAGAAATGAACATGTTTCTGCAAGTTTGGTCAACCCCATGTAAGTTATGGGGCAGTAACAGTACACTTTTCAAAACGTGTTTTTCAGCCCGAAATAAACGCGTTTTTTCAGACAACTGAATACCCATGTAGCAGCAAGGCTCAGAAGAGCCCACACACTCAGATCTTAACCCCAGTGTGCAGAAAGGGTCAAAACGTGTTTTTCAGCAGAAATAAACATGTTTCTGCAAGTTTGGTCAACCCCATGTAAGTTATGGGGCAGTAACAGTACACTCTGCAAAACGTGTTTTTCAGCCCGAAATAAACGCGTTTTTTCAGACAACTGAATCCCCATGTAGCAGCAAGGCTCAGAAGAGCCCACACACTCAGATCTTAACCCCAGTGTGCTGAAAGTGTCAAAACATGTTTTTCAGCAGAAATAAACATGTTTCTGCAAGTTTGGTCAACCCCATGTAAGTTATGGGGCAGTAACAGTACACTTTTCAAAACGTGTTTTTCAGCCCGAAATAAACGCGTTTTTTCAGACAACTGAATCCCCATGTAGCAGCAAGGCTCAGAAGAGCCCACACACTCAGATCTTAACCCCAGTGTGCTGAAAGTGTCAAAACATGTTTTTCAGCAGAAATAAACATGTTTCTGCAAGTTTGGTCAACCCCATGTAAGTTATGGGGCAGTAACAGTACACTTTTCAAAACGTGTTCTTCAGCCCGAAATAAACGCGTTTTTTCAGACAACTGAATACCCATGTAGCAGCAAGGCTCAGAAGAGCCCACACACTCAGATCTTAACCCCAGTGTGCAGAAAGGGTCAAAACGTGTTTTTCAGCAGAAATAAACATGTTTCTGCAAGTTTGGTCAACCCCATGTAAGTTATGGGGCAGTAACAGTACACTCTGCAAAACGTGTTTTTCAGCCCGAAATAAACGCGTTTTTTCAGACAACTGAATCCCCATGTAGCAGCAAGGCTCAGAAGAGCCCACACACTCAGATCTTAACCCCAGTGTGCTGAAAGTGTCAAAACATGTTTTTCAGCAGAAATAAACATGTTTCTGCAAGTTTGGTCAACCCCATGTAAGTTATGGGGCAGTAACAGTACACTTTTCAAAACGTGTTTTTCAGCCCGAAATAAACGCGTTTTTTCAGACAACTGAATCCCCATGTAGCAGCAAGGCTCAGAAGAGCCCACACACTCAGATCTTAACCCCAGTGTGCTGAAAGTGTCAAAACATGTTTTTCAGCAGAAATAAACATGTTTCTGCAAGTTTGGTCAACCCCATGTAAGTTATGGGGCAGTAACAGTACACTTTTCAAAACGTGTTTTTCAGCCCGAAATAAACGCGTTTTTTCAGACAACTGAATACCCATGTAGCAGCAAGGCTCAGAAGAGCCCACACACTCAGATCTTAACCCCAGTGTGCTGAAAGTGTCAAAACATGTTTTTCAGCAGAAATAAACATGTTTCTGCAAGTTTGGTCAACCCCATGTAAGTTATGGGGCAGTAACAGTACACTTTTCAAAACGTGTTTTTCAGCCCGAAATAAACGCGTTTTTTCAGACAACTGAATCCCCATGTAGCAGCAAGGCTCAGAAGAGCCCACACACTCAGATCTTAACCCCAGTGTGCTGAAAGTGTCAAAACATGTTTTTCAGAAGAAATAAACATGTTTCTGCAAGTTTGGTCAACCCCATGTAAGTTATGGGGCAGTAACAGTACACTTTTCAAAACGTGTTTTTCAGCCCGAAATAAACGCGTTTTTTCAGACAACTGAATCCCCATGTAGCAGCAAGGCTCAGAAGAGCCCACACACTCAGATCTTAACCCCAGTGTGCAGAAAGTTTCAAAACATGTTTTTCAGCAGAAATAAACATGTTTCTGCAAGTTTGGTCAACCCCATGTAAGTTATGGGGCAGTAACAGTACACTTTTCAAAACGTGTTTTTCAGCCCGAAATAAACGCGTTTTTTCAGACAACTGAATACCCATGTAGCAACAAGGCTCAGAAGAGCCCACACACTCAGATCTTAACCCCAGTGTGCTGAAAGTGTCAAAACATGTTTTTCAGCAGAAATAAACATGTTTCTGCAAGTTTGGTCAACCCCATGTAAGTTATGGGGCAGTAACAGTACACTTTTCAAAACGTGTTTTTCAGCCCGAAATAAACGCGTTTTTTCAGACAACTGAATACCCATGTAGCAGCAAGGCTCAGAAGAGCCCACACACTCAGCTCTTAACCCCAGTGTGCAGAAAGGGTCAAAACGTGTTTTTCAGCAGAAATAAACATGTTTCTGCAAGTTTGGTCAATCCCATGTAAGTTATGGGGCAGTAACAGTACACTCTGCAAAACGTGTTTTTCAGCCCGAAATAAACGCGTTTTTTCAGACAACTGAATCCCCATGTAGCAGCAAGGCTCAGAAGAGCCCACACACTCAGATCTTAACCCCAGTGTGCTGAAAGTGTCAAAACATGTTTTTCAGCAGAAATAAACATGTTTCTGCAAGTTTGGTCAACCCCATGTAAGTTATGGGGCAGTAACAGTACACTTTTCAAAACGTGTTTTTCAGCCCGAAATAAACGCGTTTTTTCAGACAACTGAATCCCCATGTAGCAACAAGGCTCAGAAGAGCCCACACACTCAGATCTTAACCCCAGTGTGCTGAAAGTGTCAAAACATGTTTTTCAGCAGAAATAAACATGTTTCTGCAAGTTTGGTCAACCCCATGTAAGTTATGGGGCAGTAACAGTACACTTTTCAAAACGTGTTTTTCAGCCCGAAATAAACGCGTTTTTTCAGACAACTGAATCCCCATGTAGCAACAAGGCTCAGAAGAGCCCACACACTCAGATCTTAACCCCAGTGTGCTGAAAGTGTCAAAACATGTTTTTCAGCAGAAATAAACATGTTTCTGCAAGTTTGGTCAACCCCATGTAAGTTATGGGGCAGTAACAGTACACTTTTCAAAACGTGTTTTTCAGCCCGAAATAAACGCGTTTTTTCAGACAACTGAATACCCATGTAGCAGCAAGGCTCAGAAGAGCCCACACACTCAGATCTTAACCCCAGTGTGCAGAAAGGGTCAAAACGTGTTTTTCAGCAGAAATAAACATGTTTCTGCAAGTTTGGTCAACCCCATGTAAGTTATGGGGCAGTAACAGTACACTTTTCAAAACGTGTTTTTCAGCCCGAAATAAACGCGTTTTTTCAGACAACTGAATCCCCATGTAGCAACAAGGCTCAGAAGAGCCCACACACTCAGATCTTAACCCCAGTGTGCTGAAAGTGTCAAAACATGTTTTTCAGCAGAAATAAACATGTTTCTGCAAGTTTGGTCAACCCCATGTAAGTTATGGGGCAGTAACAGTACACTTTTCAAAACGTGTTTTTCAGCCCGAAATAAACGCGTTTTTTCAGACAACTGAATCCCCATGTAGCAACAAGGCTCAGAAGAGCCCACACACTCAGATCTTAACCCCAGTGTGCTGAAAGTGTCAAAACATGTTTTTCAGCAGAAATAAACATGTTTCTGCAAGTTTGGTCAACCCCATGTAAGTTATGGGGCAGTAACAGTACACTTTTCAAAACGTGTTTTTCAGCCCGAAATAAACGCGTTTTTTCAGACAACTGAATCCCCATGTAGCAACAAGGCTCAGAAGAGCCCACACACTCAGATCTTAACCCCAGTGTGCTGAAAGTGTCAAAACATGTTTTTCAGCAGAAATAAACATGTTTCTGCAAGTTTGGTCAACCCCATGTAAGTTATGGGGCAGTAACAGTACACTTTTCAAAACGTGTTTTTCAGCCCGAAATAAACGCGTTTTTTCAGACAACTGAATACCCATGTAGCAGCAAGGCTCAGAAGAGCCCACACACTCAGATCTTAACCCCAGTGTGCTGAAAGTGTCAAAACATGTTTTTCAGCAGAAATAAACATGTTTCTGCAAGTTTGGTCAACCCCATGTAAGTTATGGGGCAGTAACAGTACACTCTGCAAAACGTGTTTTTCAGCCCGAAATAAACGCGTTTTTTCAGACAACTGAATCCCCATGTAGCAGCAAGGCTCAGAAGAGCCCACACACTCAGATCTTAACCCCAGTGTGCTGAAAGTGTCAAAACATGTTTTTCAGCAGAAATAAACATGTTTCTGCAAGTTTGGTCAACCCCATGTAAGTTATGGGGCAGTAACAGTACACTTTTCAAAACGTGTTTTTCAGCCCGAAATAAACGCGTTTTTTCAGACAACTGAATCCCCATGTAGCAACAAGGCTCAGAAGAGCCCACACACTCAGATCTTAACCCCAGTGTGCTGAAAGTGTCAAAACATGTTTTTCAGTAGAAATAAACATGTTTCTGCAAGTTTGGTCAACCCCATGTAAGTTATGGGGCAGTAACAGTACACTTTTCAAAACGTGTTTTTCAGCCCGAAATAAACGCGTTTTTTCAGACAACTGAATACCCATGTAGCAGCAAGGCTCAGAAGAGCCCACACACTCAGATCTTAACCCCAGTGTGCAGAAATGGTCAAAACGTGTTTTTCAGCAGAAATAAACATGTTTCTGCAAGTTTGGTCAACCCCATGTAAGTTATGGGGCAGTAACAGTACACTCTGCAAAACGTGTTTCTCAGCCCGAAATAAACGCGTTTTTTCAGACAACTGAATCCCCATGTAGCAGCAAGGCTCAGAAGAGCCCACACACTCAGATCTTAACCCCAGTGTGCTGAAAGTGTCAAAACATGTTTTTCAGCAGAAATAAACATGTTTCTGCAAGTTTGGTCAACCCCATGTAAGTTATGGGGCAGTAACAGTACACTCTGCAAAACGTGTTTCTCAGCCCGAAATAAACGCGTTTTTTCAGACAACTGAATCCCCATGTAGCAGCAAGGCTCAGAAGAGCCCACACACTCAGATCTTAACCCCAGTGTGCTGAAAGTGTCAAAACATGTTTTTCAGCAGAAATAAACATGTTTCTGCAAGTTTGGTCAACCCCATGTAAGTTATGGGGCAGTAACAGTACACTTTTCAAAACGTGTTTTTCAGCCCGAAATAAACGCGTTTTTTCAAACAACTGAATCCCCATGTAGCAACAAGGCTCAGAAGAGCCCACACACTCAGATCTTAACCCCAGTGTGCTGAAAGTGTCAAAACATGTTTTTCAGCAGAAATAAACATGTTTCTGCAAGTTTGGTCAACCCCATGTAAGTTATGGGGCAGTAACAGTACACTTTTCAAAACGTGTTTTTCAGCCCGAAATAAACGCGTTTTTTCAGACAACTGAATACCCATGTAGCAACAAGGCTCAGAAGAGCCCACACACTCAGATCTTAACCCCAGTGTGCTGAAAGTGTCAAAACATGTTTTTCAGCAGAAATAAACATGTTTCTGCAAGTTTGGTCAACCCCATGTAAGTTATGGGGCAGTAACAGTACACTTTTCAAAACGTGTTTTTCAGCCCGAAATAAACGCGTTTTTTCAGACAACTGAATCCCCATGTAGCAACAAGGCTCAGAAGAGCCCACACACTCAGATCTTAACCCCAGTGTGCTGAAAGTGTCAAAACATGTTTTTCAGCAGAAATAAACATGTTTCTGCAAGTTTGGTCAACCCCATGTAAGTTATGGGGCAGTAACAGTACACTTTTCAAAACGTGTTTTTCAGCCCGAAATAAACGCGTTTTTTCAGACAACTGAATCCCCATGTAGCAACAAGGCTCAGAAGAGCCCACACACTCAGATCTTAACCCCAGTGTGCTGAAAGTGTCAAAACATGTTTTTCAGCAGAAATAAACATGTTTCTGCAAGTTTGGTCAACCCCATGTAAGTTATGGTGCAGTAACAGTACACTCTGCAAAACGTGTTTTTCAGCCCGAAATAAACGCGTTTTTTCAGACAACTGAATCCCCATGTAGCAGCAAGGCTCAGAAGAGCCCACACACTCAGATCTTAACCCCAGTGTGCAGAAAGGGTCAAAACGTGTTTTTCAGCAGAAATAAACATGTTTCTGCAAGTTTGGTCAACCCCATGTAAGTTATGGGGCAGTAACAGTACACTCTGCAAAACGTGTTTTTCAGCCCGAAATAAACGCGTTTTTTCAGACAACTGAATCCCCATGTAGCAGCAAGGCTCAGAAGAGCCCACACACTCAGATCTTAACCCCAGTGTGCTGAAAGGGTCAAAACATGTTTTTCAGCAGAAATAAACATGTTTCTGCAAGTTTGGTCAACCCCATGTAAGTTATGGGGCAGTAACAGTACACTTTTCAAAACGTGTTTTTCAGCCCGAAATAAACGCGTTTTTTCAGACAACTGAATCCCCATGTAGCAACAAGGCTCAGAAGAGCCCACACACTCAGATCTTAACCCCAGTGTGCTGAAAGTGTCAAAACATGTTTTTCAGCAGAAATGAACATGTTTCTGCAAGTTTGGTCAACCCCATGTAAGTTATGGGGCAGTAACAGTACACTTTTCAAAACGTGTTTTTCAGCCCGAAATAAACGCGTTTTTTCAGACAACTGAATACCCATGTAGCAGCAAGGCTCAGAAGAGCCCACACACTCAGATCTTAACCCCAGTGTGCAGAAAGGGTCAAAACGTGTTTTTCAGCAGAAATAAACATGTTTCTGCAAGTTTGGTCAACCCCATGTAAGTTATGGGGCAGTAACAGTACACTCTGCAAAACGTGTTTTTCAGCCCGAAATAAACGCGTTTTTTCAGACAACTGAATCCCCATGTAGCAGCAAGGCTCAGAAGAGCCCACACACTCAGATCTTAACCCCAGTGTGCTGAAAGTGTCAAAACATGTTTTTCAGCAGAAATAAACATGTTTCTGCAAGTTTGGTCAACCCCATGTAAGTTATGGGGCAGTAACAGTACACTTTTCAAAACGTGTTTTTCAGCCCGAAATAAACGCGTTTTTTCAGACAACTGAATCCCCATGTAGCAGCAAGGCTCAGAAGAGCCCACACACTCAGATCTTAACCCCAGTGTGCTGAAAGTGTCAAAACATGTTTTTCAGCAGAAATAAACATGTTTCTGCAAGTTTGGTCAACCCCATGTAAGTTATGGGGCAGTAACAGTACACTTTTCAAAACGTGTTCTTCAGCCCGAAATAAACGCGTTTTTTCAGACAACTGAATACCCATGTAGCAGCAAGGCTCAGAAGAGCCCACACACTCAGATCTTAACCCCAGTGTGCAGAAAGGGTCAAAACGTGTTTTTCAGCAGAAATAAACATGTTTCTGCAAGTTTGGTCAACCCCATGTAAGTTATGGGGCAGTAACAGTACACTCTGCAAAACGTGTTTTTCAGCCCGAAATAAACGCGTTTTTTCAGACAACTGAATCCCCATGTAGCAGCAAGGCTCAGAAGAGCCCACACACTCAGATCTTAACCCCAGTGTGCTGAAAGTGTCAAAACATGTTTTTCAGCAGAAATAAACATGTTTCTGCAAGTTTGGTCAACCCCATGTAAGTTATGGGGCAGTAACAGTACACTTTTCAAAACGTGTTTTTCAGCCCGAAATAAACGCGTTTTTTCAGACAACTGAATCCCCATGTAGCAGCAAGGCTCAGAAGAGCCCACACACTCAGATCTTAACCCCAGTGTGCTGAAAGTGTCAAAACATGTTTTTCAGCAGAAATAAACATGTTTCTGCAAGTTTGGTCAACCCCATGTAAGTTATGGGGCAGTAACAGTACACTTTTCAAAACGTGTTTTTCAGCCCGAAATAAACGCGTTTTTTCAGACAACTGAATACCCATGTAGCAGCAAGGCTCAGAAGAGCCCACACACTCAGATCTTAACCCCAGTGTGCTGAAAGTGTCAAAACATGTTTTTCAGCAGAAATAAACATGTTTCTGCAAGTTTGGTCAACCCCATGTAAGTTATGGGGCAGTAACAGTACACTTTTCAAAACGTGTTTTTCAGCCCGAAATAAACGCGTTTTTTCAGACAACTGAATCCCCATGTAGCAGCAAGGCTCAGAAGAGCCCACACACTCAGATCTTAACCCCAGTGTGCTGAAAGTGTCAAAACATGTTTTTCAGAAGAAATAAACATGTTTCTGCAAGTTTGGTCAACCCCATGTAAGTTATGGGGCAGTAACAGTACACTTTTCAAAACGTGTTTTTCAGCCCGAAATAAACGCGTTTTTTCAGACAACTGAATCCCCATGTAGCAGCAAGGCTCAGAAGAGCCCACACACTCAGATCTTAACCCCAGTGTGCAGAAAGTTTCAAAACATGTTTTTCAGCAGAAATAAACATGTTTCTGCAAGTTTGGTCAACCCCATGTAAGTTATGGGGCAGTAACAGTACACTTTTCAAAACGTGTTTTTCAGCCCGAAATAAACGCGTTTTTTCAGACAACTGAATACCCATGTAGCAACAAGGCTCAGAAGAGCCCACACACTCAGATCTTAACCCCAGTGTGCTGAAAGTGTCAAAACATGTTTTTCAGCAGAAATAAACATGTTTCTGCAAGTTTGGTCAACCCCATGTAAGTTATGGGGCAGTAACAGTACACTTTTCAAAACGTGTTTTTCAGCCCGAAATAAACGCGTTTTTTCAGACAACTGAATACCCATGTAGCAGCAAGGCTCAGAAGAGCCCACACACTCAGCTCTTAACCCCAGTGTGCAGAAAGGGTCAAAACGTGTTTTTCAGCAGAAATAAACATGTTTCTGCAAGTTTGGTCAATCCCATGTAAGTTATGGGGCAGTAACAGTACACTCTGCAAAACGTGTTTTTCAGCCCGAAATAAACGCGTTTTTTCAGACAACTGAATCCCCATGTAGCAGCAAGGCTCAGAAGAGCCCACACACTCAGATCTTAACCCCAGTGTGCTGAAAGTGTCAAAACATGTTTTTCAGCAGAAATAAACATGTTTCTGCAAGTTTGGTCAACCCCATGTAAGTTATGGGGCAGTAACAGTACACTTTTCAAAACGTGTTTTTCAGCCCGAAATAAACGCGTTTTTTCAGACAACTGAATCCCCATGTAGCAACAAGGCTCAGAAGAGCCCACACACTCAGATCTTAACCCCAGTGTGCTGAAAGTGTCAAAACATGTTTTTCAGCAGAAATAAACATGTTTCTGCAAGTTTGGTCAACCCCATGTAAGTTATGGGGCAGTAACAGTACACTTTTCAAAACGTGTTTTTCAGCCCGAAATAAACGCGTTTTTTCAGACAACTGAATCCCCATGTAGCAACAAGGCTCAGAAGAGCCCACACACTCAGATCTTAACCCCAGTGTGCTGAAAGTGTCAAAACATGTTTTTCAGCAGAAATAAACATGTTTCTGCAAGTTTGGTCAACCCCATGTAAGTTATGGGGCAGTAACAGTACACTTTTCAAAACGTGTTTTTCAGCCCGAAATAAACGCGTTTTTTCAGACAACTGAATCCCCATGTAGCAACAAGGCTCAGAAGAGCCCACACACTCAGATCTTAACCCCAGTGTGCTGAAAGTGTCAAAACATGTTTTTCAGCAGAAATAAACATGTTTCTGCAAGTTTGGTCAACCCCATGTAAGTTATGGGGCAGTAACAGTACACTTTTCAAAACGTGTTTTTCAGCCCGAAATAAACGCGTTTTTTCAGACAACTGAATACCCATGTAGCAGCAAGTCTCAGAAGAGCCCACACACTCAGCTCTTAACCCCAGTGTGCAGAAAGGGTCAACACGTGTTTTTCAGCAGAAATAAACATGTTTCTGCAAGTTTGGTCAATCCCATGTAAGTTATGGGGCAGTAACAGTACACTCTGCAAAACGTGTTTTTCAGCCCGAAATAAACGCGTTTTTTCAGACAACTGAATCCCCATGTAGCAGCAAGGCTCAGAAGAGCCCACACACTCAGATCTTAACCCCAGTGTGCTGAAAGTGTCAAAACATGTTTTTCAGCAGAAATAAACATGTTTCTGCAAGTTTGGTCAACCCCATGTAAGTTATGGGGCAGTAACAGTACACTTTTCAAAACGTGTTTTTCAGCCCGAAATAAACGCGTTTTTTCAGACAACTGAATCCCCATGTAGCAACAAGGCTCAGAAGAGCCCACACACTCAGATCTTAACCCCAGTGTGCTGAAAGTGTCAAAACATGTTTTTCAGCAGAAATAAACATGTTTCTGCAAGTTTGGTCAACCCCATGTAAGTTATGGGGCAGTAACAGTACACTTTTCAAAACGTGTTTTTCAGCCCGAAATAAACGCGTTTTTTCAGACAACTGACTACCCATGTAGCAGCAAGGCTCAGAAGAGCCCACACACTCAGCTCTTAACCCCAGTGTGCTGAAAGTGTCAAAACATGTTTTTCAGCAGAAATAAACATGTTTCAGCAAGTTTGGTCAACCCCATGTAAGTTATGGGGCAGTAACAGTACACTTTTCAAAACGTGTTTTTCAGCCCGAAATAAACGCGTTTTTTCAGACAACTGAATCCCCATGTAGCAACAAGGCTCAGAAGAGCCCACACACTCAGATCTTAACCCCAGTGTGCTGAAAGTGTCAAAACATGTTTTTCAGCAGAAATAAACATGTTTCTGCAAGTTTGGTCAACCCCATGTAAGTTATGGGGCAGTAACAGTACACTTTTCAAAACGTGTTTTTCAGCCCGAAATAAACGCGTTTTTTCAGACAACTGAATACCCATGTAGCAGCAAGGCTCAGAAGAGCCCACACACTCAGATCTTAACCCCAGTGTGCAGAAAGGGTCAAAACGTGTTTTTCAGCAGAAATAAACATGTTTCTGCAAGTTTGGTCAACCCCATGTAAGTTATGGGGCAGTAACAGTACACTCTGCAAAACGTGTTTTTCAGCCCGAAATAAACGCGTTTTTTCAGACAACTGAATCCCCATGTAGCAGCAAGGCTCAGAAGAGCCCACACACTCAGATCTTAACCCCAGTGTGCTGAAAGTGTCAAAACATGTTTTTCAGCAGAAATAAACATGTTTCTGCAAGTTTGGTCAACCCCATGTAAGTTATGGGGCAGTAACAGTACACTTTTCAAAACGTGTTTTTCAGCCCGAAATAAACGCGTTTTTTCAGACAACTGAATACCCATGTAGCAGCAAGGCTCAGAAGAGCCCACACACTCAGCTCTTAACCCCAGTGTGCTGAAAGTGTCAAAACATGTTTTTCAGCAGAAATAAACATGTTTCAGCAAGTTTGGTCAACCCCATGTAAGTTATGGGGCAGTAACAGTACACTTTTCAAAACGTGTTTTTCAGCCCGAAATAAACGCGTTTTTTCAGACAACTGAATCCCCATGTAGCAACAAGGCTCAGAAGAGCCCACACACTCAGATCTTAACCCCAGTGTGCTGAAAGTGTCAAAACATGTTTTTCAGCAGAAATAAACATGTTTCTGCAAGTTTGGTCAACCCCATGTAAGTTATGGGGCAGTAACAGTACACTTTTCAAAACGTGTTTTTCAGCCTGAAATAAACGCGTTTTTTCAGACAACTGAATACCCATGTAGCAGCAAGGCTCAGAAGAGCCCACACACTCAGATCTTAACCCCAGTGTGCAGAAAGGGTCAAAACGTGTTTTTCAGCAGAAATAAACATGTTTCTGCAAGTTTGGTCAACCCCATGTAAGTTATGGGGCAGTAACAGTACACTGCAAAACGTGTTTTTCAGCCCGAAATAAACGCGTTTTTTCAGACAACTGAATCCCCTAGTAGCAGTAAGGCTCAGAAGAGCCCACACACTCAGATCTTAACCCCAGTGTGCTGAAAGTGTCAAAACATGTTTTTCAGCAGAAATAAACATGTTTCTGCAAGTTTGGTCAACCCCATGTAAGTTATGGGGCAGTAACAGTACACTTTTCAAAACGTGTTTTTCAGCCCGAAATAAACGCGTTTTTTCAGACAACTGAATCCCCATGTAGCAGCAAGGCTCAGAAGAGCCCACACACTCAGATCTTAACCCCAGTGTGCTGAAAGTGTCAAAACATGTTTTTCAGCAGAAATAAACATGTTTCTGCAAGTTTGGTCAACCCCATGTAAGTTATGGGGCAGTAACAGTACACTTTTCAAAACGTGTTTTTCAGCCCGAAATAAACGCGTTTTTTCAGACAACTGAATCCCCATGTAGCAACAAGGCTCAGAAGAGCCCACACACTCAGATCTTAACCCCAGTGTGCTGAAAGTGTCAAAACATGTTTTTCAGCAGAAATAAACATGTTTCTGCAAGTTTGGTCAACCCCATGTAAGTTATGGGGCAGTAACAGTACACTTTTCAAAACGTGTTTTTCAGCCCGAAATAAACGCGTTTTTTCAGACAACTGAATCCCCATGTAGCAACAAGGCTCAGAAGAGCCCACACACTCAGATCTTAACCCCAGTGTGCTGAAAGTGTCAAAACATGTTTTTCAGCAGAAATAAACATGTTTCTGCAAGTTTGGTCAACCCCATGTAAGTTATGGGGCAGTAACAGTACACTTTTCAAAACGTGTTTTTCAGCCCGAAATAAACGCGTTTTTTCAGACAACTGAATCCCCATGTAGCAACAAGGCTCAGAAGAGCCCACACACTCAGATCTTAACCCCAGTGTGCTGAAAGTGTCAAAACATGTTTTTCAGCAGAAATAAACATGTTTCTGCAAGTTTGGTCAACCCCATGTAAGTTATGGGGCAGTAACAGTACACTTTTCAAAACGTGTTTTTCAGCCCAAAATAAACGCGTTTTTTCAGACAACTGAATCCCCATGTAGCAGCAAGGCTCAGAATAGCCCACACACTCAGATCTTAACCCCAGTGTGCTGAAAGTGTCAAAACATGTTTTTCAGCAGAAATAAACATGTTTCTGCAAGTTTGGTCAACCCCATGTAAGTTATGGGGCAGTAACAGTACACTTTTCAAAACGTGTTTTTCAGCCCGAAATAAACGCGTTTTTTCAGACAACTGAATCCCCATGTAGCAACAAGGCTCAGAAGAGCCCACACACTCAGATCTTAACCCCAGTGTGCTGAAAGTGTCAAAACATGTTTTTCAGCAGAAATAAACATGTTTCTGCAAGTTTGGTCAACCCCATGTAAGTTATGGGGCAGTAACAGTACACTTTTCAAAACGTGTTTTTCAGCCCGAAATAAACGCGTTTTTTCAGACAACTGAATACCCATGTAGCAGCAAGGCTCAGAATAGCCCACACACTCAGATCTTAACCCCAGTGTGCTGAAAGTGTCAAAACATGTTTTTCAGCAGAAATAAACATGTTTCTGCAAGTTTGGTCAACCCCATGTAAGTTATGGGGCAGTAACAGTACACTTTTCAAAACGTGTTTTTCAGCCCGAAATAAACGCGTTTTTTCAGACAACTGAATCCCCATGTAGCAACAAGGCTCAGAAGAGCCCACACACTCAGATCTTAACCCCAGTGTGCTGAAAGTGTCAAAACATGTTTTTCAGCAGAAATAAACATGTTTCTGCAAGTTTGGTCAACCCCATGTAAGTTATGGGGCAGTAACAGTACACTCTGCAAAACGTGTTTTTCAGCCCGAAATAAACGCGTTTTTTCAGAAAACTGAATCCCCATGTAGCAGCAAGGCTCAGAAGAGCCCACACACTCAGATCTTAACCCCAGTGTGCAGAAAGGTTCAAAACATGTTTTTCAGCAGAAATAAACATGTTTCTGCAAGTTTGGTCAACCCCATGTAAGTTATGGGGCAGTAACAGTACACTTTTCAAAACGTGTTTTTCAGCCCGAAATAAACGCGTTTTTTCAGACAACTGAATACCCATGTAGCAGCAAGGCTCAGAAGAGCCCACACACTCAGATCTTAACCCCAGTGTGCTGAAAGTGTCAAAACATGTTTTTCAGCAGAAATAAACATGTTTCTGCAAGTTTGGTCAACCCCATGTAAGTTATGGGGCAGTAACAGTACACTTTTCAAAACGTGTTTTTCAGCCCGAAATAAACGCGTTTTTTCAGACAACTGAATCCCCATGTAGCAACAAGGCTCAGAAGAGCCCACACACTCAGATCTTAACCCCAGTGTGCTGAAAGTGTCAAAACATGTTTTTCAGCAGAAATAAACATGTTTCTGCAAGTTTGGTCAACCCCATGTAAGTTATGGGGCAGTAACAGTACACTTTTCAAAACGTGTTTTTCAGCCCGAAATAAACGCGTTTTTTCAGACAACTGAATACCCATGTAGCAGCAAGTCTCAGAAGAGCCCACACACTCAGCTCTTAACCCCAGTGTGCAGAAAGGGTCAACACGTGTTTTTCAGCAGAAATAAACATGTTTCTGCAAGTTTGGTCAATCCCATGTAAGTTATGGGGCAGTAACAGTACACTCTGCAAAACGTGTTTTTCAGCCCGAAATAAACGCGTTTTTTCAGACAACTGAATCCCCATGTAGCAGCAAGGCTCAGAAGAGCCCACACACTCAGATCTTAACCCCAGTGTGCTGAAAGTGTCAAAACATGTTTTTCAGCAGAAATAAACATGTTTCTGCAAGTTTGGTCAACCCCATGTAAGTTATGGGGCAGTAACAGTACACTTTTCAAAACGTGTTTTTCAGCCCGAAATAAACGCGTTTTTTCAGACAACTGAATCCCCATGTAGCAACAAGGCTCAGAAGAGCCCACACACTCAGATCTTAACCCCAGTGTGCTGAAAGTGTCAAAACATGTTTTTCAGCAGAAATAAACATGTTTCTGCAAGTTTGGTCAACCCCATGTAAGTTATGGGGCAGTAACAGTACACTTTTCAAAACGTGTTTTTCAGCCCGAAATAAACGCGTTTTTTCAGACAACTGAATACCCATGTAGCAGCAAGGCTCAGAAGAGCCCACACACTCAGCTCTTAACCCCAGTGTGCTGAAAGTGTCAAAACATGTTTTTCAGCAGAAATAAACATGTTTCAGCAAGTTTGGTCAACCCCATGTAAGTTATGGGGCAGTAACAGTACACTTTTCAAAACGTGTTTTTCAGCCCGAAATAAACGCGTTTTTTCAGACAACTGAATCCCCATGTAGCAACAAGGCTCAGAAGAGCCCACACACTCAGATCTTAACCCCAGTGTGCTGAAAGTGTCAAAACATGTTTTTCAGCAGAAATAAACATGTTTCTGCAAGTTTGGTCAACCCCATGTAAGTTATGGGGCAGTAACAGTACACTTTTCAAAACGTGTTTTTCAGCCCGAAATAAACGCGTTTTTTCAGACAACTGAATACCCATGTAGCAGCAAGGCTCAGAAGAGCCCACACACTCAGATCTTAACCCCAGTGTGCAGAAAGGGTCAAAACGTGTTTTTCAGCAGAAATAAACATGTTTCTGCAAGTTTGGTCAACCCCATGTAAGTTATGGGGCAGTAACAGTACACTCTGCAAAACGTGTTTTTCAGCCCGAAATAAACGCGTTTTTTCAGACAACTGAATCCCCATGTAGCAGCAAGGCTCAGAAGAGCCCACACACTCAGATCTTAACCCCAGTGTGCTGAAAGTGTCAAAACATGTTTTTCAGCAGAAATAAACATGTTTCTGCAAGTTTGGTCAATCCCATGTAAGTTATGGGGCAGTAACAGTACACTCTGCAAAACGTGTTTTTCAGCCCGAAATAAACGCGTTTTTTCAGACAACTGAATCCCCATGTAGCAGCAAGGCTCAGAAGAGCCCACACACTCAGATCTTAACCCCAGTGTGCTGAAAGTGTCAAAACATGTTTTTCAGCAGAAATAAACATGTTTCTGCAAGTTTGGTCAACCCCATGTAAGTTATGGGGCAGTAACAGTACACTTTTCAAGACGTGTTTTTCAGCCCGAAATAAACGCGTTTTTTCAGACAACTGAATCCCCATGTAGCAACAAGGCTCAGAAGAGCCCACACACTCAGATCTTAACCCCAGTGTGCTGAAAGTGTCAAAACATGTTTTTCAGCAGAAATAAACATGTTTCTGCAAGTTTGGTCAACCCCATGTAAGTTATGGGGCAGTAACAGTACACTTTTCAAAACGTGTTTTTCAGCCCGAAATAAACGCGTTTTTTCAGACAACTGAATCCCCATGTAGCAACAAGGCTCAGAAGAGCCCACACACTCAGATCTTAACCCCAGTGTGCTGAAAGTGTCAAAACATGTTTTTCAGCAGAAATAAACATGTTTCTGCAAGTTTGGTCAACCCCATGTAAGTTATGGGGCAGTAACAGTACACTTTTCAAAACGTGTTTTTCAGCCCGAAATAAACGCGTTTTTTCAGACAACTGAATCCCCATGTAGCAACAAGGCTCAGAAGAGCCCACACACTCAGATCTTAACCCCAGTGTGCTGAAAGTGTCAAAACATGTTTTTCAGCAGAAATAAACATGTTTCTGCAAGTTTGGTCAACCCCATGTAAGTTATGGGGCAGTAACAGTACACTTTTCAAAACGTGTTTTTCAGCCCGAAATAAACGCGTTTTTTCAGACAACTGAATCCCCATGTAGCAACAAGGCTCAGAAGAGCCCACACACTCAGATCTTAACCCCAGTGTGCTGAAAGTGTCAAAACATGTTTTTCAGCAGAAATAAACATGTTTCTGCAAGTTTGGTCAACCCCATGTAAGTTATGGGGCAGTAACAGTACACTTTTCAAAACGTGTTTTTCAGCCCGAAATAAACGCGTTTTTTCAGACAACTGAATCCCCATGTAGCAACAAGGCTCAAAAGAGCCCACACACTCAGATCTTAACCCCAGTGTGCTGAAAGTGTCAAAACATGTTTTTCAGCAGAAATAAACATGTTTCTGCAAGTTTGGTCAACCCCATGTAAGTTATGGGGCAGTAACAGTACACTTTTCAAAACGTGTTTTTCAGCCCGAAATAAACGCGTTTTTTCAGACAACTGAATACCTATGTAGCAGCAAGGCTCAGAATAGCCCACACACTCAGATCTTAACCCCAGTGTGCTGAAAGTGTCAAAACATGTTTTTCAGCAGAAATAAACATGTTTCTGCAAGTTTGGTCAACCCCATGTAAGTTATGGGGCAGTAACAGTACACTTTTCAAAACGTGTTTTTCAGCCCGAAATAAACGCGTTTTTTCAGACAACTGAATCCCCATGTAGCAACAAGGCTCAGAAGAGCCCACACACTCAGATCTTAACCCCAGTGTGCTGAAAGTGTCAAAACATGTTTTTCAGCAGAAATAAACATGTTTCTGCAAGTTTGGTCAACCCCATGTAAGTTATGGGGCAGTAACAGTACACTCTGCAAAACGTGTTTTTCAGCCCGAAATAAACGCGTTTTTTCAGAAAACTGAATCCCCATGTAGCAGCAAGGCTCAGAAGAGCCCACACACTCAGATCTTAACCCCAGTGTGCAGAAAGGTTCAAAACATGTTTTTCAGCAGAAATAAACATGTTTCTGCAAGTTTGGTCAACCCCATGTAAGTTATGGGGCAGTAACAGTACACTTTTCAAAACGTGTTTTTCAGCCCGAAATAAACGCGTTTTTTCAGACAACTGAATCCCCATGTAGCAACAAGGCTCAGAAGAGCCCACACACTCAGATCTTAACCCCAGTGTGCTGAAAGTGTCAAAACATGTTTTTCAGCAGAAATAAACATGTTTCTGCAAGTTTGGTCAACCCCATGTAAGTTATGGGGCAGTAACAGTACACTTTTCAAAACGTGTTTTTCAGCCCGAAATAAACGCGTTTTTTCAGACAACTGAATACCCATGTAGCAGCAAGTCTCAGAAGAGCCCACACACTCAGCTCTTAACCCCAGTGTGCAGAAAGGGTCAACACGTGTTTTTCAGCAGAAATAAACATGTTTCTGCAAGTTTGGTCAATCCCATGTAAGTTATGGGGCAGTAACAGTACACTCTGCAAAACGTGTTTTTCAGCCCGAAATAAACGCGTTTTTTCAGACAACTGAATCCCCATGTAGCAGCAAGGCTCAGAAGAGCCCACACACTCAGATCTTAACCCCAGTGTGCTGAAAGTGTCAAAACATGTTTTTCAGCAGAAATAAACATGTTTCTGCAAGTTTGGTCAACCCCATGTAAGTTATGGGGCAGTAACAGTACACTTTTCAAAACGTGTTTTTCAGCCCGAAATAAACGCGTTTTTTCAGACAACTGAATCCCCATGTAGCAACAAGGCTCAGAAGAGCCCACACACTCAGATCTTAACCCCAGTGTGCTGAAAGTGTCAAAACATGTTTTTCAGCAGAAATAAACATGTTTCTGCAAGTTTGGTCAACCCCATGTAAGTTATGGGGCAGTAACAGTACACTTTTCAAAACGTGTTTTTCAGCCCGAAATAAACGCGTTTTTTCAGACAACTGAATACCCATGTAGCAGCAAGGCTCAGAAGAGCCCACACACTCAGCTCTTAACCCCAGTGTGCTGAAAGTGTCAAAACATGTTTTTCAGCAGAAATAAACATGTTTCAGCAAGTTTGGTCAACCCCATGTAAGTTATGGGGCAGTAACAGTACACTTTTCAAAACGTGTTTTTCAGCCCGAAATAAACGCGTTTTTTCAGACAACTGAATCCCCATGTAGCAACAAGGCTCAGAAGAGCCCACACACTCAGATCTTAACCCCAGTGTGCTGAAAGTGTCAAAACATGTTTTTCAGCAGAAATAAACATGTTTCTGCAAGTTTGGTCAACCCCATGTAAGTTATGGGGCAGTAACAGTACACTTTTCAAAACGTGTTTTTCAGCCCGAAATAAACGCGTTTTTTCAGACAACTGAATACCCATGTAGCAGCAAGGCTCAGAAGAGCCCACACACTCAGATCTTAACCCCAGTGTGCTGAAAGTGTCAAAACGTGTTTTTCAGCAGAAATAAACATGTTTCTGCAAGTTTGGTCAACCCCATGTAAGTTATGGGGCAGTAACAGTACACTTTTCAAAACGTGTTTTTCAGCCCGAAATAAACGCGTTTTTTCAGACAACTGAATACCCATGTAGCAGCAAGGCTCAGAAGAGCCCACACACTCAGCTCTTAACCCCAGTGTGCTGAAAGTGTCAAAACATGTTTTTCAGCAGAAATAAACATGTTTCAGCAAGTTTGGTCAACCCCATGTAAGTTATGGGGCAGTAACAGTACACTTTTCAAAACGTGTTTTTCAGCCCGAAATAAACGCGTTTTTTCAGACAACTGAATCCCCATGTAGCAACAAGGCTCAGAAGAGCCCACACACTCAGATCTTAACCCCAGTGTGCTGAAAGTGTCAAAACATGTTTTTCAGCAGAAATAAACATGTTTCTGCAAGTTTGGTCAACCCCATGTAAGTTATGGGGCAGTAACAGTACACTTTTCAAAACGTGTTTTTCAGCCCGAAATAAACGCGTTTTTTCAGACAACTGAATCCCCATGTAGCAACAAGGCTCAGAAGAGCCCACACACTCAGATCTTAACCCCAGTGTGCTGAAAGTGTCAAAACATGTTTTTCAGCAGAAATAAACATGTTTCTGCAAGTTTGGTCAACCCCATGTAAGTTATGGGGCAGTAACAGTACACTTTTCAAAACGTGTTTTTCAGCCCGAAATAAACGCGTTTTTTCAGACAACTGAATCCCCATGTAGCAACAAGGCTCAAAAGAGCCCACACACTCAGATCTTAACCCCAGTGTGCTGAAAGTGTCAAAACATGTTTTTCAGCAGAAATAAACATGTTTCTGCAAGTTTGGTCAACCCCTTGTAAGTTATGGGGCAGTAACAGTACACTTTTCAAAACGTGTTTTTCAGCCCGAAATAAACGCGTTTTTTCAGACAACTGAATACCTATGTAGCAGCAAGGCTCAGAATAGCCCACACACTCAGATCTTAACCCCAGTGTGCTGAAAGTGTCAAAACATGTTTTTCAGCAGAAATAAACATGTTTCTGCAAGTTTGGTCAACCCCATGTAAGTTATGGGGCAGTAACAGTACACTTTTCAAAACGTGTTTTTCAGCCCGAAATAAACGCGTTTTTTCAGACAACTGAATCCCCATGTAGCAACAAGGCTCAGAAGAGCCCACACACTCAGATCTTAACCCCAGTGTGCTGAAAGTGTCAAAACATGTTTTTCAGCAGAAATAAACATGTTTCTGCAAGTTTGGTCAACCCCATGTAAGTTATGGGGCAGTAACAGTACACTCTGCAAAACGTGTTTTTCAGCCCGAAATAAACGCGTTTTTTCAGAAAACTGAATCCCCATGTAGCAGCAAGGCTCAGAAGAGCCCACACACTCAGATCTTAACCCCAGTGTGCAGAAAGGTTCAAAACATGTTTTTCAGCAGAAATAAACATGTTTCTGCAAGTTTGGTCAACCCCATGTAAGTTATGGGGCAGTAACAGTACACTTTTCAAAACGTGTTTTTCAGCCCGAAATAAACGCGTTTTTTCAGACAACTGAATACCCATGTAGCAGCAAGGCTCAGAAGAGCCCACACACTCAGATCTTAACCCCAGTGTGCTGAAAGTGTCAAAACATGTTTTTCAGCAGAAATAAACATGTTTCTGCAAGTTTGGTCAACCCCATGTAAGTTATGGGGCAGTAACAGTACACTTTTCAAAACGTGTTTTTCAGCCCGAAATAAACGCGTTTTTTCAGACAACTGAATCCCCATGTAGCAACAAGGCTCAGAAGAGCCCACACACTCAGATCTTAACCCCAGTGTGCTGAAAGTGTCAAAACATGTTTTTCAGCAGAAATAAACATGTTTCTGCAAGTTTGGTCAACCCCATGTAAGTTATGGGGCAGTAACAGTACACTTTTCAAAACGTGTTTTTCAGCCCGAAATAAACGCGTTTTTTCAGACAACTGAATACCCATGTAGCAGCAAGTCTCAGAAGAGCCCACACACTCAGCTCTTAACCCCAGTGTGCAGAAAGGGTCAACACGTGTTTTTCAGCAGAAATAAACATGTTTCTGCAAGTTTGGTCAATCCCATGTAAGTTATGGGGCAGTAACAGTACACTCTGCAAAACGTGTTTTTCAGCCCGAAATAAACGCGTTTTTTCAGACAACTGAATCCCCATGTAGCAGCAAGGCTCAGAAGAGCCCACACACTCAGATCTTAACCCCAGTGTGCTGAAAGTGTCAAAACATGTTTTTCAGCAGAAATAAACATGTTTCTGCAAGTTTGGTCAACCCCATGTAAGTTATGGGGCAGTAACAGTACACTTTTCAAAACGTGTTTTTCAGCCCGAAATAAACGCGTTTTTTCAGACAACTGAATCCCCATGTAGCAACAAGGCTCAGAAGAGCCCACACACTCAGATCTTAACCCCAGTGTGCTGAAAGTGTCAAAACATGTTTTTCAGCAGAAATAAACATGTTTCTGCAAGTTTGGTCAACCCCATGTAAGTTATGGGGCAGTAACAGTACACTTTTCAAAACGTGTTTTTCAGCCCGAAATAAACGCGTTTTTTCAGACAACTGAATACCCATGTAGCAGCAAGGCTCAGAAGAGCCCACACACTCAGCTCTTAACCCCAGTGTGCTGAAAGTGTCAAAACATGTTTTTCAGCAGAAATAAACATGTTTCAGCAAGTTTGGTCAACCCCATGTAAGTTATGGGGCAGTAACAGTACACTTTTCAAAACGTGTTTTTCAGCCCGAAATAAACGCGTTTTTTCAGACAACTGAATCCCCATGTAGCAACAAGGCTCAGAAGAGCCCACACACTCAGATCTTAACCCCAGTGTGCTGAAAGTGTCAAAACATGTTTTTCAGCAGAAATAAACATGTTTCTGCAAGTTTGGTCAACCCCATGTAAGTTATGGGGCAGTAACAGTACACTTTTCAAAACGTGTTTTTCAGCCCGAAATAAACGCGTTTTTTCAGACAACTGAATCCCCATGTAGCAGCAAGGCTCAGAAGAGCCCACACACTCAGATCTTAACCCCAGTGTGCTGAAAGTGTCAAAACATGTTTTTCAGCAGAAATAAACATGTTTCTGCAAGTTTGGTCAACCCCATGTAAGTTATGGGGCAGTAACAGTACACTTTTCAAAACGTGTTTTTCAGCCCGAAATAAACGCGTTTTTTCAGACAACTGAATACCCATGTAGCAGCAAGGCTCAGAAGAGCCCACACACTCAGCTCTTAACCCCAGTGTGCTGAAAGTGTCAAAACATGTTTTTCAGCAGAAATAAACATGTTTCAGCAAGTTTGGTCAACCCCATGTAAGTTATGGGGCAGTAACAGTACACTTTTCAAAACGTGTTTTTCAGCCCGAAATAAACGCGTTTTTTCAGACAACTGAATCCCCATGTAGCAACAAGGCTCAGAAGAGCCCACACACTCAGATCTTAACCCCAGTGTGCTGAAAGTGTCAAAACATGTTTTTCAGCAGAAATAAACATGTTTCTGCAAGTTTGGTCAACCCCATGTAAGTTATGGGGCAGTAACAGTACACTTTTCAAAACGTGTTTTTCAGCCCGAAATAAACGCGTTTTTTCAGACAACTGAATCCCCATGTAGCAGCAAGGCTCAGAAGAGCCCACACACTCAGATCTTAACCCCAGTGTGCAGAAAGTTTCAAAACATGTTTTTCAGCAGAAATAAACATGTTTCTGCAAGTTTGGTCAACCCCATGTAAGTTATGGGGCAGTAACAGTACACTCTGCAAAACGTGTTTTTCAGCCCGAAATAAACGCGTTTTTTCAGACAACTGAATCCCCATGTAGCAGCAAGGCTCAGAAGAGCCCACACACTCAGATCTTAACCCCAGTGTGCTGAAAGTGTCAAAACATGTTTTTCAGCAGAAATAAACATGTTTCTGCAAGTTTGGTCAACCCCATGTAAGTTATGGGGCAGTAACAGTACACTTTTCAAAACGTGTTTTTCAGCCCGAAATAAACGCGTTTTTTCAGACAACTGAATACCCATGTAGCAGCAAGGCTCAGAAGAGCCCACACACTCAGATCTTAACCCCAGTGTGCAGAAAGGGTCAAAACGTGTTTTTCAGCAGAAATAAACATGTTTCTGCAAGTTTGGTCAACCCCATGTAAGTTATGGGGCAGTAACAGTACACTGCAAAACGTGTTTTTCAGCCCGAAATAAACGCGTTTTTTCAGACAACTGAATCCCCTAGTAGCAGTAAGGCTCAGAAGAGCCCACACACTCAGATCTTAACCCCAGTGTGCTGAAAGTGTCAAAACATGTTTTTCAGCAGAAATAAACATGTTTCTGCAAGTTTGGTCAACCCCATGTAAGTTATGGGGCAGTAACAGTACACTTTTCAAAACGTGTTTTTCAGCCCGAAATAAACGCGTTTTTTCAGACTACTGAATCCCCATGTAGCAGCAAGGCTCAGAAGAGCCCACACACTCAGATCTTAACCCCAGTGTGCTGAAAGTGTCAAAACATGTTTTTCAGCAGAAATAAACATGTTTCTGCAAGTTTGGTCAACCCCATGTAAGTTATGGGGCAGTAACAGTACACTTTTCAAAACGTGTTTTTCAGCCCGAAATAAACGCGTTTTTTCAGACAACTGAATCCCCATGTAGCAACAAGGCTCAGAAGAGCCCACACACTCAGATCTTAACCCCAGTGTGCTGAAAGTGTCAAAACATGTTTTTCAGCAGAAATAAACATGTTTCTGCAAGTTTGGTCAACCCCATGTAAGTTATGGGGCAGTAACAGTACACTTTTCAAAACGTGTTTTTCAGCCCGAAATAAACGCGTTTTTTCAGACAACTGAATCCCCATGTAGCAACAAGGCTCAGAAGAGCCCACACACTCAGATCTTAACCCCAGTGTGCTGAAAGTGTCAAAACATGTTTTTCAGCAGAAATAAACATGTTTCTGCAAGTTTGGTCAACCCCATGTAAGTTATGGGGCAGTAACAGTACACTTTTCAAAACGTGTTTTTCAGCCCGAAATAAACGCGTTTTTTCAGACAACTGAATCCCCATGTAGCAACAAGGCTCAGAAGAGCCCACACACTCAGATCTTAACCCCAGTGTGCTGAAAGTGTCAAAACATGTTTTTCAGCAGAAATAAACATGTTTATGCAAGTTTGGTCAACCCCATGTAAGTTATGGGGCAGTAACAGTACACTTTTCAAAACGTGTTTTTCAGCCCGAAATAAACGCGTTTTTTCAGACAACTGAATACCCATGTAGCAGCAAGGCTCAGAAGAGCCCACACACTCAGATCTTAACCCCAGTGTGCAGAAAGGGTCAAAACGAGTTTTTCAGCAGAAATAAACATGTTTCTGCAAGTTTGGTCAACCCCATGTAAGTTATGGGGCAGTAACAGTACACTCTGCAAAACGTGTTTTTCAGCCCGAAATAAACGCGTTTTTTCAGACAACTGAATCCCCATGTAGCAGCAAGGCTCAGAAGAGCCCACACACTCAGATCTTAACCCCAGTGTGCTGAAAGTGTCAAAACATGTTTTTCAGCAGAAATAAACATGTTTCTGCAAGTTTGGTCAACCCCATGTAAGTTATGGGGCAGTAACAGTACACTTTTCAAAACGTGTTTTTCAGCCCGAAATAAACGCGTTTTTTCAGACAACTGAATACCCATGTAGCAGCAAGGCTCAGAAGAGCCCACACACTCAGCTCTTAACCCCAGTGTGCTGAAAGTGTCAAAACATGTTTTTCAGCAGAAATAAACATGTTTCAGCAAGTTTGGTCAACCCCATGTAAGTTATGGGGCAGTAACAGTACACTTTTCAAAACGTGTTTTTCAGCCCGAAATAAACGCGTTTTTTCAGACAACTGAATCCCCATGTAGCAACAAGGCTCAGAAGAGCCCACACACTCAGATCTTAACCCCAGTGTGCTGAAAGTGTCAAAACATGTTTTTCAGCAGAAATAAACATGTTTCTGCAAGTTTGGTCAACCCCATGTAAGTTATGGGGCAGTAACAGTACACTTTTCAAAACGTGTTTTTCAGCCCGAAATAAACGCGTTTTTTCAGACAACTGAATCCCCATGTAGCAGCAAGGCTCAGAAGAGCCCACACACTCAGATCTTAACCCCAGTGTGCTGAAAGTGTCAAAACATGTTTTTCAGCAGAAATAAACATGTTTCTGCAAGTTTGGTCAACCCCATGTAAGTTATGGGGCAGTAACAGTACGCTTTTCAAAACGTGTTTTTCAGCCCGAAATAAACGCGTTTTTTCAGACAACTGAATACCCATGTAGCAGCAAGGCTCAGAAGAGCCCACACACTCAGCTCTTAACCCCAGTGTGCTGAAAGTGTCAAAACATGTTTTTCAGCAGAAATAAACATGTTTCAGCAAGTTTGGTCAACCCCATGTAAGTTATGGGGCAGTAACAGTACACTTTTCAAAACGTGTTTTTCAGCCCGAAATAAACGCGTTTTTTCAGACAACTGAATCCCCATGTAGCAACAAGGCTCAGAAGAGCCCACACACTCAGATCTTAACCCCAGTGTGCTGAAAGTGTCAAAACATGTTTTTCAGCAGAAATAAACATGTTTCTGCAAGTTTGGTCAACCCCATGTAAGTTATGGGGCAGTAACAGAACACTTTTCAAAACGTGTTTTTCAGCCCGAAATAAACGCGTTTTTTCAGACAACTGAATCCCCATGTAGCAACAAGGCTCAGAAGAGCCCACACACTCAGATCTTAACCCCAGTGTGCTGAAAGTGTCAAAACATGTTTTTCAGCAGAAATAAACATGTTTCTGCAAATTTGGTCAACCCCATGTAAGTTATGGGGCAGTAACAGTACACTTTTCAAAACGTGTTTTTCAGCCCGAAATAAACGCGTTTTTTCAGACAACTGAATCCCCATGTAGCAGCAAGGCTCAGAAGAGCCCACACACTCAGATCTTAACCCCAGTGTGCTGAAAGTGTCAAAACATGTTTTTCAGCAGAAATAAACATGTTTCTGCAAGTTTGGTCAACCCCATGTAAGTTATGGGGCAGTAACAGTACACTTTTCAAAACGTGTTTTTCAGCCCGAAATAAACGCGTTTTTTCAGACAACTGAATCCCCATGTAGCAACAAGGCTCAGAAGAGCCCACACACTCAGATCTTAACCCCAGTGTGCTGAAAGTGTCAAAACATGTTTTTCAGCAGAAATAAACATGTTTCTGCAAGTTTGGTCAACCCCATGTAAGTTATGGGGCAGTAACAGTACACTTTTCAAAACGTGTTTTTCAGCCCGAAATAAACGCGTTTTTTCAGACAACTGAATACCCATGTAGCAGCAAGGCTCAGAAGAGCCCACACACTCAGATCTTAACCCCAGTGTGCAGAAAGGGTCAAAACGTGTTTTTCAGCAGAAATAAACATGTTTCTGCAAGTTTGGTCAACCCCATGTAAGTTATGGGGCAGTAACAGTACACTCTGCAAAACGTGTTTTTCAGCCCGAAATAAACGCGTTTTTTCAGACAACTGAATCCCCATGTAGCAGCAAGGCTCAGAAGAGCCCACACACTCAGATCTTAACCCCAGTGTGCTGAAAGTGTCAAAACATTTTTTTCAGCAGAAATAAACATGTTTCTGCAAGTTTGGTCAACCCCATGTAAGTTATGGGGCAGTAACAGTACACTTTTCAAAACGTGTTTTTCAGCCCGAAATAAACGCGTTTTTTCAGACAACTGAATCCCCATGTAGCAACAAGGCTCAGAAGAGCCCACACACTCAGATCTTAACCCCAGTGTGCTGAAAGTGTCAAAACATGTTTTTCAGCAGAAATAAACATGTTTCTGCAAGTTTGGTCAACCCCATGTAAGTTATGGGGCAGTAACAGTACACTCTGCAAAACGTGTTTTTCAGCCCGAAATAAACGCGTTTTTTCAGACAACTGAATCCCCATGTAGCAGCAAGGCTCAGAAGAGCCCACACACTCAGATCTTAACCCCAGTGTGCTGAAAGTGTCAAAACATGTTTTTCAGCAGAAATAAACATGTTTCTGCAAGTTTGGTCAACCCCATGTAAGTTATGGGGCAGTAACAGTACACTTTTCAAAACGTGTTTTTCAGCCCGAAATAAACGCGTTTTTTCAGACAACTGAATACCCATGTAGCAGCAAGGCTCAGAAGAGCCCACACACTCAGATCTTAACCCCAGTGTGCAGAAATGGTCAAAACGTGTTTTTCAGCAGAAATAAACATGTTTCTGCAAGTTTGGTCAACCCCATGTAAGTTATGGGGCAGTAACAGTACACTCTGCAAAACGTGTTTTTCAGCCCGAAATAAACGCGTTTTTTCAGACAACTGAATCCCCATGTAGCAGCAAGGCTCAGAAGAGCCCACACACTCAGATCTTAACCCCAGTGTGCTGAAAGTGTCAAAACATGTTTTTCAGCAGAAATAAACATGTTTCTGCAAGTTTGGTCAACCCCATGTAAGTTATGGGGCAGTAACAGTACACTTTTCAAAACGTGTTTTTCAGCCCGAAATAAACGCGTTTTTTCAAACAACTGAATCCCCATGTAGCAACAAGGCTCAGAAGAGCCCACACACTCAGATCTTAACCCCAGTGTGCTGAAAGTGTCAAAACATGTTTTTCAGCAGAAATAAACATGTTTCTGCAAGTTTGGTCAACCCCATGTAAGTTATGGGGCAGTAACAGTACACTTTTCAAAACGTGTTTTTCAGCCCGAAATAAACGCGTTTTTTCAGACAACTGAATCCCCATGTAGCAACAAGGCTCAGAAGAGCCCACACACTCAGATCTTAACCCCAGTGTGCTGAAAGTGTCAAAACATGTTTTTCAGCAGAAATAAACATGTTTCTGCAAGTTTGGTCAACCCCATGTAAGTTATGGGGCAGTAACAGTACACTTTTCAAAACGTGTTTTTCAGCCCGAAATAAACGCGTTTTTTCAGACAACTGAATACCCATGTAGCAGCAAGGCTCAGAAGAGCCCACACACTCAGATCTTAACCCCAGTGTGCAGAAAGGGTCAAAACGTGTTTTTCAGCAGAAATAAACATGTTTCTGCAAGTTTGGTCAACCCCATGTAAGTTATGGGGCAGTAACAGTACACTCTGCAAAACGTGTTTTTCAGCCCGAAATAAACGCGTTTTTTCAGACAACTGAATCCCCATGTAGCAGCAAGGCTCAGAAGAGCCCACACACTCAGATCTTAACCCCAGTGTGCTGAAAGTGTCAAAACATGTTTTTCAGCAGAAATAAACATGTTTCTGCAAGTTTGGTCAACCCCATGTAAGTTATGGGGCAGTAACAGTACACTTTTCAAAACGTGTTTTTCAGCCCGAAATAAACGCGTTTTTTCAGACAACTGAATCCCCATGAAGCAACAAGGCTCAGAAGAGCCCACACACTCAGATCTTAACCCCAGTGTGCTGAAAGTGTCAAAACATGTTTTTCAGCAGAAATAAACATGTTTCTGCAAGTTTGGTCAACCCCATGTAAGTTATGGGGCAGTAACAGTACACTCTGCAAAACGTGTTTTTCAGCCCGAAATAAACGCGTTTTTTCAGACAACTGAATCCCCATGTAGCAGCAAGGCTCAGAAGAGCCCACACACTCAGATCTTAACCCCAGTGTGCAGAAAGGTTCAAAACATGTTTTTCAGCAGAAATAAACATGTTTCTGCAAGTTTGGTCAACCCCATGTAAGTTATGGGGCAGTAACAGCACACTTTTCAAAACGTGTTTTTCAGCCCGAAATAAACGCGTTTTTTCAGACAACTGAATACCCATGTAGCAGCAAGGCTCAGAAGAGCCCACACACTCAGATCTTAACCCCAGTGTGCTGAAAGTGTCAAAACATGTTTTTCAGCAGAAATAAACATGTTTCTGCAAGTTTGGTCAACCCCATGTAAGTTATGGGGCAGTAACAGAACACTTTTCAAAACGTGTTTTTCAGCCCGAAATAAACGCGTTTTTTCAGACAACTGAATCCCCATGTAGCAACAAGGCTCAGAAGAGCCCACACACTCAGATCTTAACCCCAGTGTGCTGAAAGTGTCAAAACATGTTTTTCAGCAGAAATAAACATGTTTCTGCAAATTTGGTCAACCCCATGTAAGTTATGGGGCAGTAACAGTACACTTTTCAAAACGTGTTTTTCAGCCCGAAATAAACGCGTTTTTTCAAACAACTGAATACCCATGTAGCAGCAAGGCTCAGAAGAGCCCACACACTCAGATCTTAACCCCAGTGTGCAGAAAGGGTCAAAACGTGTTTTTCAGCAGAAATAAACATGTTTCTGCAAGTTTGGTCAACCCCATGTAAGTTATGGGGCAGTAACAGTACACTCTGCAAAACGTGTTTTTCAGCCCGAAATAAACGCGTTTTTTCAGACAACTGAATCCCCATGTAGCAGCAAGGCTCAGAAGAGCCCACACACTCAGATCTTAACCCCAGTGTGCTGAAAGGGTCAAAACATGTTTTTCAGCAGAAATAAACATGTTTCTGCAAGTTTGGTCAACCCCATGTAAGTTATGGGGCAGTAACAGTACACTTTTCAAAACGTGTTTTTCAGCCCGAAATAAACGCGTTTTTTCAGACAACTGAATCCCCATGTAGCAACAAGGCTCAGAAGAGCCCACACACTCAGATCTTAACCCCAGTGTGCTGAAAGTGTCAAAACATGTTTTTCAGCAGAAATGAACATGTTTCTGCAAGTTTGGTCAACCCCATGTAAGTTATGGGGCAGTAACAGTACACTTTTCAAAACGTGTTTTTCAGCCCGAAATAAACGCGTTTTTTCAGACAACTGAATACCCATGTAGCAGCAAGGCTCAGAAGAGCCCACACACTCAGATCTTAACCCCAGTGTGCAGAAAGGGTCAAAACGTGTTTTTCAGCAGAAATAAACATGTTTCTGCAAGTTTGGTCAACCCCATGTAAGTTATGGGGCAGTAACAGTACACTCTGCAAAACGTGTTTTTCAGCCCGAAATAAACGCGTTTTTTCAGACAACTGAATCCCCATGTAGCAGCAAGGCTCAGAAGAGCCCACACACTCAGATCTTAACCCCAGTGTGCTGAAAGTGTCAAAACATGTTTTTCAGCAGAAATAAACATGTTTCTGCAAGTTTGGTCAACCCCATGTAAGTTATGGGGCAGTAACAGTACACTTTTCAAAACGTGTTTTTCAGCCCGAAATAAACGCGTTTTTTCAGACAACTGAATCCCCATGTAGCAGCAAGGCTCAGAAGAGCCCACACACTCAGATCTTAACCCCAGTGTGCTGAAAGTGTCAAAACATGTTTTTCAGCAGAAATAAACATGTTTCTGCAAGTTTGGTCAACCCCATGTAAGTTATGGGGCAGTAACAGTACACTTTTCAAAACGTGTTCTTCAGCCCGAAATAAACGCGTTTTTTCAGACAACTGAATACCCATGTAGCAGCAAGGCTCAGAAGAGCCCACACACTCAGATCTTAACCCCAGTGTGCAGAAAGGGTCAAAACGTGTTTTTCAGCAGAAATAAACATGTTTCTGCAAGTTTGGTCAACCCCATGTAAGTTATGGGGCAGTAACAGTACACTCTGCAAAACGTGTTTTTCAGCCCGAAATAAACGCGTTTTTTCAGACAACTGAATCCCCATGTAGCAGCAAGGCTCAGAAGAGCCCACACACTCAGATCTTAACCCCAGTGTGCTGAAAGTGTCAAAACATGTTTTTCAGCAGAAATAAACATGTTTCTGCAAGTTTGGTCAACCCCATGTAAGTTATGGGGCAGTAACAGTACACTTTTCAAAACGTGTTTTTCAGCCCGAAATAAACGCGTTTTTTCAGACAACTGAATCCCCATGTAGCAACAAGGCTCAGAAGAGCCCACACACTCAGATCTTAACCCCAGTGTGCTGAAAGTGTCAAAACATGTTTTTCAGCAGAAATAAACATGTTTCTGCAAGTTTGGTCAACCCCATGTAAGTTATGGGGCAGTAACAGTACACTTTTCAAAACGTGTTTTTCAGCCCGAAATAAACGCGTTTTTTCAGACAACTGAATACCCATGTAGCAGCAAGGCTCAGAAGAGCCCACACACTCAGATCTTAACCCCAGTGTGCTGAAAGTGTCAAAACATGTTTTTCAGCAGAAATAAACATGTTTCTGCAAGTTTGGTCAACCCCATGTAAGTTATGGGGCAGTAACAGTACACTTTTCAAAACGTGTTTTTCAGCCCGAAATAAACGCGTTTTTTCAGACAACTGAATCCCCATGTAGCAGCAAGGCTCAGAAGAGCCCACACACTCAGATCTTAACCCCAGTGTGCTGAAAGTGTCAAAACATGTTTTTCAGAAGAAATAAACATGTTTCTGCAAGTTTGGTCAACCCCATGTAAGTTATGGGGCAGTAACAGTACACTTTTCAAAACGTGTTTTTCAGCCCGAAATAAACGCGTTTTTTCAGACAACTGAATCCCCATGTAGCAGCAAGGCTCAGAAGAGCCCACACACTCAGATCTTAACCCCAGTGTGCAGAAAGTTTCAAAACATGTTTTTCAGCAGAAATAAACATGTTTCTGCAAGTTTGGTCAACCCCATGTAAGTTATGGGGCAGTAACAGTACACTTTTCAAAACGTGTTTTTCAGCCCGAAATAAACGCGTTTTTTCAGACAACTGAATACCCATGTAGCAACAAGGCTCAGAAGAGCCCACACACTCAGATCTTAACCCCAGTGTGCTGAAAGTGTCAAAACATGTTTTTCAGCAGAAATAAACATGTTTCTGCAAGTTTGGTCAACCCCATGTAAGTTATGGGGCAGTAACAGTACACTTTTCAAAACGTGTTTTTCAGCCCGAAATAAACGCGTTTTTTCAGACAACTGAATACCCATGTAGCAGCAAGTCTCAGAAGAGCCCACACACTCAGCTCTTAACCCCAGTGTGCAGAAAGGGTCAAAACGTGTTTTTCAGCAGAAATAAACATGTTTCTGCAAGTTTGGTCAATCCCATGTAAGTTATGGGGCAGTAACAGTACACTCTGCAAAACGTGTTTTTCAGCCCGAAATAAACGCGTTTTTTCAGACAACTGAATCCCCATGTAGCAGCAAGGCTCAGAAGAGCCCACACACTCAGATCTTAACCCCAGTGTGCTGAAAGTGTCAAAACATGTTTTTCAGCAGAAATAAACATGTTTCTGCAAGTTTGGTCAACCCCATGTAAGTTATGGGGCAGTAACAGTACACTTTTCAAAACGTGTTTTTCAGCCCGAAATAAACGCGTTTTTTCAGACAACTGAATCCCCATGTAGCAACAAGGCTCAGAAGAGCCCACACACTCAGATCTTAACCCCAGTGTGCTGAAAGTGTCAAAACATGTTTTTCAGCAGAAATAAACATGTTTCTGCAAGTTTGGTCAACCCCATGTAAGTTATGGGGCAGTAACAGTACACTTTTCAAAACGTGTTTTTCAGCCCGAAATAAACGCGTTTTTTCAGACAACTGAATCCCCATGTAGCAACAAGGCTCAGAAGAGCCCACACACTCAGATCTTAACCCCAGTGTGCTGAAAGTGTCAAAACATGTTTTTCAGCAGAAATAAACATGTTTCTGCAAGTTTGGTCAACCCCATGTAAGTTATGGGGCAGTAACAGTACACTTTTCAAAACGTGTTTTTCAGCCCGAAATAAACGCGTTTTTTCAGACAACTGAATACCCATGTAGCAGCAAGGCTCAGAAGAGCCCACACACTCAGATCTTAACCCCAGTGTGCAGAAAGGGTCAAAACGTGTTTTTCAGCAGAAATAAACATGTTTCTGCAAGTTTGGTCAACCCCATGTAAGTTATGGGGCAGTAACAGTACACTTTTCAAAACGTGTTTTTCAGCCCGAAATAAACGCGTTTTTTCAGACAACTGAATCCCCATGTAGCAACAAGGCTCAGAAGAGCCCACACACTCAGATCTTAACCCCAGTGTGCTGAAAGTGTCAAAACATGTTTTTCAGCAGAAATAAACATGTTTCTGCAAGTTTGGTCAACCCCATGTAAGTTATGGGGCAGTAACAGTACACTTTTCAAAACGTGTTTTTCAGCCCGAAATAAACGCGTTTTTTCAGACAACTGAATCCCCATGTAGCAACAAGGCTCAGAAGAGCCCACACACTCAGATCTTAACCCCAGTGTGCTGAAAGTGTCAAAACATGTTTTTCAGCAGAAATAAACATGTTTCTGCAAGTTTGGTCAACCCCATGTAAGTTATGGGGCAGTAACAGTACACTTTTCAAAACGTGTTTTTCAGCCCGAAATAAACGCGTTTTTTCAGACAACTGAATCCCCATGTAGCAACAAGGCTCAGAAGAGCCCACACACTCAGATCTTAACCCCAGTGTGCTGAAAGTGTCAAAACATGTTTTTCAGCAGAAATAAACATGTTTCTGCAAGTTTGGTCAACCCCATGTAAGTTATGGGGCAGTAACAGTACACTTTTCAAAACGTGTTTTTCAGCCCGAAATAAACGCGTTTTTTCAGACAACTGAATACCCATGTAGCAGCAAGGCTCAGAAGAGCCCACACACTCAGATCTTAACCCCAGTGTGCTGAAAGTGTCAAAACATGTTTTTCAGCAGAAATAAACATGTTTCTGCAAGTTTGGTCAACCCCATGTAAGTTATGGGGCAGTAACAGTACACTCTGCAAAACGTGTTTTTCAGCCCGAAATAAACGCGTTTTTTCAGACAACTGAATCCCCATGTAGCAGCAAGGCTCAGAAGAGCCCACACACTCAGATCTTAACCCCAGTGTGCTGAAAGTGTCAAAACATGTTTTTCAGCAGAAATAAACATGTTTCTGCAAGTTTGGTCAACCCCATGTAAGTTATGGGGCAGTAACAGTACACTTTTCAAAACGTGTTTTTCAGCCCGAAATAAACGCGTTTTTTCAGACAACTGAATCCCCATGTAGCAACAAGGCTCAGAAGAGCCCACACACTCAGATCTTAACCCCAGTGTGCTGAAAGTGTCAAAACATGTTTTTCAGTAGAAATAAACATGTTTCTGCAAGTTTGGTCAACCCCATGTAAGTTATGGGGCAGTAACAGTACACTTTTCAAAACGTGTTTTTCAGCCCGAAATAAACGCGTTTTTTCAGACAACTGAATACCCATGTAGCAGCAAGGCTCAGAAGAGCCCACACACTCAGATCTTAACCCCAGTGTGCAGAAATGGTCAAAACGTGTTTTTCAGCAGAAATAAACATGTTTCTGCAAGTTTGGTCAACCCCATGTAAGTTATGGGGCAGTAACAGTACACTCTGCAAAACGTGTTTCTCAGCCCGAAATAAACGCGTTTTTTCAGACAACTGAATCCCCATGTAGCAGCAAGGCTCAGAAGAGCCCACACACTCAGATCTTAACCCCAGTGTGCTGAAAGTGTCAAAACATGTTTTTCAGCAGAAATAAACATGTTTCTGCAAGTTTGGTCAACCCCATGTAAGTTATGGGGCAGTAACAGTACACTCTGCAAAACGTGTTTCTCAGCCCGAAATAAACGCGTTTTTTCAGACAACTGAATCCCCATGTAGCAGCAAGGCTCAGAAGAGCCCACACACTCAGATCTTAACCCCAGTGTGCTGAAAGTGTCAAAACATGTTTTTCAGCAGAAATAAACATGTTTCTGCAAGTTTGGTCAACCCCATGTAAGTTATGGGGCAGTAACAGTACACTTTTCAAAACGTGTTTTTCAGCCCGAAATAAACGCGTTTTTTCAAACAACTGAATCCCCATGTAGCAACAAGGCTCAGAAGAGCCCACACACTCAGATCTTAACCCCAGTGTGCTGAAAGTGTCAAAACATGTTTTTCAGCAGAAATAAACATGTTTCTGCAAGTTTGGTCAACCCCATGTAAGTTATGGGGCAGTAACAGTACACTTTTCAAAACGTGTTTTTCAGCCCGAAATAAACGCGTTTTTTCAGACAACTGAATACCCATGTAGCAACAAGGCTCAGAAGAGCCCACACACTCAGATCTTAACCCCAGTGTGCTGAAAGTGTCAAAACATGTTTTTCAGCAGAAATAAACATGTTTCTGCAAGTTTGGTCAACCCCATGTAAGTTATGGGGCAGTAACAGTACACTTTTCAAAACGTGTTTTTCAGCCCGAAATAAACGCGTTTTTTCAGACAACTGAATCCCCATGTAGCAACAAGGCTCAGAAGAGCCCACACACTCAGATCTTAACCCCAGTGTGCTGAAAGTGTCAAAACATGTTTTTCAGCAGAAATAAACATGTTTCTGCAAGTTTGGTCAACCCCATGTAAGTTATGGGGCAGTAACAGTACACTTTTCAAAACGTGTTTTTCAGCCCGAAATAAACGCGTTTTTTCAGACAACTGAATCCCCATGTAGCAACAAGGCTCAGAAGAGCCCACACACTCAGATCTTAACCCCAGTGTGCTGAAAGTGTCAAAACATGTTTTTCAGCAGAAATAAACATGTTTCTGCAAGTTTGGTCAACCCCATGTAAGTTATGGTGCAGTAACAGTACACTCTGCAAAACGTGTTTTTCAGCCCGAAATAAACGCGTTTTTTCAGACAACTGAATCCCCATGTAGCAGCAAGGCTCAGAAGAGCCCACACACTCAGATCTTAACCCCAGTGTGCAGAAAGGGTCAAAACGTGTTTTTCAGCAGAAATAAACATGTTTCTGCAAGTTTGGTCAACCCCATGTAAGTTATGGGGCAGTAACAGTACACTCTGCAAAACGTGTTTTTCAGCCCGAAATAAACGCGTTTTTTCAGACAACTGAATCCCCATGTAGCAGCAAGGCTCAGAAGAGCCCACACACTCAGATCTTAACCCCAGTGTGCTGAAAGGGTCAAAACATGTTTTTCAGCAGAAATAAACATGTTTCTGCAAGTTTGGTCAACCCCATGTAAGTTATGGGGCAGTAACAGTACACTTTTCAAAACGTGTTTTTCAGCCCGAAATAAACGCGTTTTTTCAGACAACTGAATCCCCATGTAGCAACAAGGCTCAGAAGAGCCCACACACTCAGATCTTAACCCCAGTGTGCTGAAAGTGTCAAAACATGTTTTTCAGCAGAAATGAACATGTTTCTGCAAGTTTGGTCAACCCCATGTAAGTTATGGGGCAGTAACAGTACACTTTTCAAAACGTGTTTTTCAGCCCGAAATAAACGCGTTTTTTCAGACAACTGAATACCCATGTAGCAGCAAGGCTCAGAAGAGCCCACACACTCAGATCTTAACCCCAGTGTGCAGAAAGGGTCAAAACGTGTTTTTCAGCAGAAATAAACATGTTTCTGCAAGTTTGGTCAACCCCATGTAAGTTATGGGGCAGTAACAGTACACTCTGCAAAACGTGTTTTTCAGCCCGAAATAAACGCGTTTTTTCAGACAACTGAATCCCCATGTAGCAGCAAGGCTCAGAAGAGCCCACACACTCAGATCTTAACCCCAGTGTGCTGAAAGTGTCAAAACATGTTTTTCAGCAGAAATAAACATGTTTCTGCAAGTTTGGTCAACCCCATGTAAGTTATGGGGCAGTAACAGTACACTTTTCAAAACGTGTTTTTCAGCCCGAAATAAACGCGTTTTTTCAGACAACTGAATCCCCATGTAGCAGCAAGGCTCAGAAGAGCCCACACACTCAGATCTTAACCCCAGTGTGCTGAAAGTGTCAAAACATGTTTTTCAGCAGAAATAAACATGTTTCTGCAAGTTTGGTCAACCCCATGTAAGTTATGGGGCAGTAACAGTACACTTTTCAAAACGTGTTCTTCAGCCCGAAATAAACGCGTTTTTTCAGACAACTGAATACCCATGTAGCAGCAAGGCTCAGAAGAGCCCACACACTCAGATCTTAACCCCAGTGTGCAGAAAGGGTCAAAACGTGTTTTTCAGCAGAAATAAACATGTTTCTGCAAGTTTGGTCAACCCCATGTAAGTTATGGGGCAGTAACAGTACACTCTGCAAAACGTGTTTTTCAGCCCGAAATAAACGCGTTTTTTCAGACAACTGAATCCCCATGTAGCAGCAAGGCTCAGAAGAGCCCACACACTCAGATCTTAACCCCAGTGTGCTGAAAGTGTCAAAACATGTTTTTCAGCAGAAATAAACATGTTTCTGCAAGTTTGGTCAACCCCATGTAAGTTATGGGGCAGTAACAGTACACTTTTCAAAACGTGTTTTTCAGCCCGAAATAAACGCGTTTTTTCAGACAACTGAATCCCCATGTAGCAACAAGGCTCAGAAGAGCCCACACACTCAGATCTTAACCCCAGTGTGCTGAAAGTGTCAAAACATGTTTTTCAGCAGAAATAAACATGTTTCTGCAAGTTTGGTCAACCCCATGTAAGTTATGGGGCAGTAACAGTACACTTTTCAAAACGTGTTTTTCAGCCCGAAATAAACGCGTTTTTTCAGACAACTGAATACCCATGTAGCAGCAAGGCTCAGAAGAGCCCACACACTCAGATCTTAACCCCAGTGTGCTGAAAGTGTCAAAACATGTTTTTCAGCAGAAATAAACATGTTTCTGCAAGTTTGGTCAACCCCATGTAAGTTATGGGGCAGTAACAGTACACTTTTCAAAACGTGTTTTTCAGCCCGAAATAAACGCGTTTTTTCAGACAACTGAATCCCCATGTAGCAGCAAGGCTCAGAAGAGCCCACACACTCAGATCTTAACCCCAGTGTGCTGAAAGTGTCAAAACATGTTTTTCAGAAGAAATAAACATGTTTCTGCAAGTTTGGTCAACCCCATGTAAGTTATGGGGCAGTAACAGTACACTTTTCAAAACGTGTTTTTCAGCCCGAAATAAACGCGTTTTTTCAGACAACTGAATCCCCATGTAGCAGCAAGGCTCAGAAGAGCCCACACACTCAGATCTTAACCCCAGTGTGCAGAAAGTTTCAAAACATGTTTTTCAGCAGAAATAAACATGTTTCTGCAAGTTTGGTCAACCCCATGTAAGTTATGGGGCAGTAACAGTACACTTTTCAAAACGTGTTTTTCAGCCCGAAATAAACGCGTTTTTTCAGACAACTGAATACCCATGTAGCAGCAAGTCTCAGAAGAGCCCACACACTCAGCTCTTAACCCCAGTGTGCAGAAAGGGTCAAAACGTGTTTTTCAGCAGAAATAAACATGTTTCTGCAAGTTTGGTCAATCCCATGTAAGTTATGGGGCAGTAACAGTACACTCTGCAAAACGTGTTTTTCAGCCCGAAATAAACGCGTTTTTTCAGACAACTGAATCCCCATGTAGCAGCAAGGCTCAGAAGAGCCCACACACTCAGATCTTAACCCCAGTGTGCTGAAAGTGTCAAAACATGTTTTTCAGCAGAAATAAACATGTTTCTGCAAGTTTGGTCAACCCCATGTAAGTTATGGGGCAGTAACAGTACACTTTTCAAAACGTGTTTTTCAGCCCGAAATAAACGCGTTTTTTCAGACAACTGAATCCCCATGTAGCAACAAGGCTCAGAAGAGCCCACACACTCAGCTCTTAACCCCAGTGTGCAGAAAGGGTCAAAACGTGTTTTTCAGCAGAAATAAACATGTTTCTGCAAGTTTGGTCAATCCCATGTAAGTTATGGGGCAGTAACAGTACACTCTGCAAAACGTGTTTTTCAGCCCGAAATAAACGCGTTTTTTCAGACAACTGAATCCCCATGTAGCAGCAAGGCTCAGAAGAGCCCACACACTCAGATCTTAACCCCAGTGTGCTGAAAGTGTCAAAACATGTTTTTCAGCAGAAATAAACATGTTTCTGCAAGTTTGGTCAACCCCATGTAAGTTATGGGGCAGTAACAGTACACTTTTCAAAACGTGTTTTTCAGCCCGAAATAAACGCGTTTTTTCAGACAACTGAATCCCCATGTAGCAACAAGGCTCAGAAGAGCCCACACACTCAGATCTTAACCCCAGTGTGCTGAAAGTGTCAAAACATGTTTTTCAGCAGAAATAAACATGTTTCTGCAAGTTTGGTCAACCCCATGTAAGTTATGGGGCAGTAACAGTACACTTTTCAAAACGTGTTTTTCAGCCCGAAATAAACGCGTTTTTTCAGACAACTGAATCCCCATGTAGCAACAAGGCTCAGAAGAGCCCACACACTCAGATCTTAACCCCAGTGTGCTGAAAGTGTCAAAACATGTTTTTCAGCAGAAATAAACATGTTTCTGCAAGTTTGGTCAACCCCATGTAAGTTATGGGGCAGTAACAGTACACTTTTCAAAACGTGTTTTTCAGCCCGAAATAAACGCGTTTTTTCAGACAACTGAATACCCATGTAGCAGCAAGGCTCAGAAGAGCCCACACACTCAGATCTTAACCCCAGTGTGCAGAAAGGGTCAAAACGTGTTTTTCAGCAGAAATAAACATGTTTCTGCAAGTTTGGTCAACCCCATGTAAGTTATGGGGCAGTAACAGTACACTTTTCAAAACGTGTTTTTCAGCCCGAAATAAACGCGTTTTTTCAGACAACTGAATCCCCATGTAGCAACAAGGCTCAGAAGAGCCCACACACTCAGATCTTAACCCCAGTGTGCTGAAAGTGTCAAAACATGTTTTTCAGCAGAAATAAACATGTTTCTGCAAGTTTGGTCAACCCCATGTAAGTTATGGGGCAGTAACAGTACACTTTTCAAAACGTGTTTTTCAGCCCGAAATAAACGCGTTTTTTCAGACAACTGAATCCCCATGTAGCAACAAGGCTCAGAAGAGCCCACACACTCAGATCTTAACCCCAGTGTGCTGAAAGTGTCAAAACATGTTTTTCAGCAGAAATAAACATGTTTCTGCAAGTTTGGTCAACCCCATGTAAGTTATGGGGCAGTAACAGTACACTTTTCAAAACGTGTTTTTCAGCCCGAAATAAACGCGTTTTTTCAGACAACTGAATACCCATGTAGCAGCAAGGCTCAGAAGAGCCCACACACTCAGATCTTAACCCCAGTGTGCTGAAAGTGTCAAAACATGTTTTTCAGCAGAAATAAACATGTTTCTGCAAGTTTGGTCAACCCCATGTAAGTTATGGGGCAGTAACAGTACACTCTGCAAAACGTGTTTTTCAGCCCGAAATAAACGCGTTTTTTCAGACAACTGAATCCCCATGTAGCAGCAAGGCTCAGAAGAGCCCACACACTCAGATCTTAACCCCAGTGTGCTGAAAGTGTCAAAACATGTTTTTCAGCAGAAATAAACATGTTTCTGCAAGTTTGGTCAACCCCATGTAAGTTATGGGGCAGTAACAGTACACTTTTCAAAACGTGTTTTTCAGCCCGAAATAAACGCGTTTTTTCAGACAACTGAATCCCCATGTAGCAACAAGGCTCAGAAGAGCCCACACACTCAGATCTTAACCCCAGTGTGCTGAAAGTGTCAAAACATGTTTTTCAGTAGAAATAAACATGTTTCTGCAAGTTTGGTCAACCCCATGTAAGTTATGGGGCAGTAACAGTACACTTTTCAAAACGTGTTTTTCAGCCCGAAATAAACGCGTTTTTTCAGACAACTGAATACCCATGTAGCAGCAAGGCTCAGAAGAGCCCACACACTCAGATCTTAACCCCAGTGTGCAGAAATGGTCAAAACGTGTTTTTCAGCAGAAATAAACATGTTTCTGCAAGTTTGGTCAACCCCATGTAAGTTATGGGGCAGTAACAGTACACTCTGCAAAACGTGTTTCTCAGCCCGAAATAAACGCGTTTTTTCAGACAACTGAATCCCCATGTAGCAGCAAGGCTCAGAAGAGCCCACACACTCAGATCTTAACCCCAGTGTGCTGAAAGTGTCAAAACATGTTTTTCAGCAGAAATAAACATGTTTCTGCAAGTTTGGTCAACCCCATGTAAGTTATGGGGCAGTAACAGTACACTCTGCAAAACGTGTTTCTCAGCCCGAAATAAACGCGTTTTTTCAGACAACTGAATCCCCATGTAGCAGCAAGGCTCAGAAGAGCCCACACACTCAGATCTTAACCCCAGTGTGCTGAAAGTGTCAAAACATGTTTTTCAGCAGAAATAAACATGTTTCTGCAAGTTTGGTCAACCCCATGTAAGTTATGGGGCAGTAACAGTACACTTTTCAAAACGTGTTTTTCAGCCCGAAATAAACGCGTTTTTTCAAACAACTGAATCCCCATGTAGCAACAAGGCTCAGAAGAGCCCACACACTCAGATCTTAACCCCAGTGTGCTGAAAGTGTCAAAACATGTTTTTCAGCAGAAATAAACATGTTTCTGCAAGTTTGGTCAACCCCATGTAAGTTATGGGGCAGTAACAGTACACTTTTCAAAACGTGTTTTTCAGCCCGAAATAAACGCGTTTTTTCAGACAACTGAATACCCATGTAGCAGCAAGTCTCAGAAGAGCCCACACACTCAGCTCTTAACCCCAGTGTGCAGAAAGGGTCAAAACGTGTTTTTCAGCAGAAATAAACATGTTTCTGCAAGTTTGGTCAATCCCATGTAAGTTATGGGGCAGTAACAGTACACTCTGCAAAACGTGTTTTTCAGCCCGAAATAAACGCGTTTTTTCAGACAACTGAATCCCCATGTAGCAGCAAGGCTCAGAAGAGCCCACACACTCAGATCTTAACCCCAGTGTGCTGAAAGTGTCAAAACATGTTTTTCAGCAGAAATAAACATGTTTCTGCAAGTTTGGTCAACCCCATGTAAGTTATGGGGCAGTAACAGTACACTTTTCAAAACGTGTTTTTCAGCCCGAAATAAACGCGTTTTTTCAGACAACTGAATCCCCATGTAGCAACAAGGCTCAGAAGAGCCCACACACTCAGATCTTAACCCCAGTGTGCTGAAAGTGTCAAAACATGTTTTTCAGCAGAAATAAACATGTTTCTGCAAGTTTGGTCAACCCCATGTAAGTTATGGGGCAGTAACAGTACACTTTTCAAAACGTGTTTTTCAGCCCGAAATAAACGCGTTTTTTCAGACAACTGAATCCCCATGTAGCAACAAGGCTCAGAAGAGCCCACACACTCAGATCTTAACCCCAGTGTGCTGAAAGTGTCAAAACATGTTTTTCAGCAGAAATAAACATGTTTCTGCAAGTTTGGTCAACCCCATGTAAGTTATGGGGCAGTAACAGTACACTTTTCAAAACGTGTTTTTCAGCCCGAAATAAACGCGTTTTTTCAGACAACTGAATACCCATGTAGCAGCAAGGCTCAGAAGAGCCCACACACTCAGATCTTAACCCCAGTGTGCAGAAAGGGTCAAAACGTGTTTTTCAGCAGAAATAAACATGTTTCTGCAAGTTTGGTCAACCCCATGTAAGTTATGGGGCAGTAACAGTACACTTTTCAAAACGTGTTTTTCAGCCCGAAATAAACGCGTTTTTTCAGACAACTGAATCCCCATGTAGCAACAAGGCTCAGAAGAGCCCACACACTCAGATCTTAACCCCAGTGTGCTGAAAGTGTCAAAACATGTTTTTCAGCAGAAATAAACATGTTTCTGCAAGTTTGGTCAACCCCATGTAAGTTATGGGGCAGTAACAGTACACTTTTCAAAACGTGTTTTTCAGCCCGAAATAAACGCGTTTTTTCAGACAACTGAATCCCCATGTAGCAACAAGGCTCAGAAGAGCCCACACACTCAGATCTTAACCCCAGTGTGCTGAAAGTGTCAAAACATGTTTTTCAGCAGAAATAAACATGTTTCTGCAAGTTTGGTCAACCCCATGTAAGTTATGGGGCAGTAACAGTACACTTTTCAAAACGTGTTTTTCAGCCCGAAATAAACGCGTTTTTTCAGACAACTGAATCCCCATGTAGCAACAAGGCTCAGAAGAGCCCACACACTCAGATCTTAACCCCAGTGTGCTGAAAGTGTCAAAACATGTTTTTCAGCAGAAATAAACATGTTTCTGCAAGTTTGGTCAACCCCATGTAAGTTATGGGGCAGTAACAGTACACTTTTCAAAACGTGTTTTTCAGCCCGAAATAAACGCGTTTTTTCAGACAACTGAATACCCATGTAGCAGCAAGGCTCAGAAGAGCCCACACACTCAGATCTTAACCCCAGTGTGCTGAAAGTGTCAAAACATGTTTTTCAGCAGAAATAAACATGTTTCTGCAAGTTTGGTCAACCCCATGTAAGTTATGGGGCAGTAACAGTACACTCTGCAAAACGTGTTTTTCAGCCCGAAATAAACGCGTTTTTTCAGACAACTGAATCCCCATGTAGCAGCAAGGCTCAGAAGAGCCCACACACTCAGATCTTAACCCCAGTGTGCTGAAAGTGTCAAAACATGTTTTTCAGCAGAAATAAACATGTTTCTGCAAGTTTGGTCAACCCCATGTAAGTTATGGGGCAGTAACAGTACACTTTTCAAAACGTGTTTTTCAGCCCGAAATAAACGCGTTTTTTCAGACAACTGAATCCCCATGTAGCAACAAGGCTCAGAAGAGCCCACACACTCAGATCTTAACCCCAGTGTGCTGAAAGTGTCAAAACATGTTTTTCAGTAGAAATAAACATGTTTCTGCAAGTTTGGTCAACCCCATGTAAGTTATGGGGCAGTAACAGTACACTTTTCAAAACGTGTTTTTCAGCCCGAAATAAACGCGTTTTTTCAGACAACTGAATACCCATGTAGCAGCAAGGCTCAGAAGAGCCCACACACTCAGATCTTAACCCCAGTGTGCAGAAATGGTCAAAACGTGTTTTTCAGCAGAAATAAACATGTTTCTGCAAGTTTGGTCAACCCCATGTAAGTTATGGGGCAGTAACAGTACACTCTGCAAAACGTGTTTCTCAGCCCGAAATAAACGCGTTTTTTCAGACAACTGAATCCCCATGTAGCAGCAAGGCTCAGAAGAGCCCACACACTCAGATCTTAACCCCAGTGTGCTGAAAGTGTCAAAACATGTTTTTCAGCAGAAATAAACATGTTTCTGCAAGTTTGGTCAACCCCATGTAAGTTATGGGGCAGTAACAGTACACTCTGCAAAACGTGTTTCTCAGCCCGAAATAAACGCGTTTTTTCAGACAACTGAATCCCCATGTAGCAGCAAGGCTCAGAAGAGCCCACACACTCAGATCTTAACCCCAGTGTGCTGAAAGTGTCAAAACATGTTTTTCAGCAGAAATAAACATGTTTCTGCAAGTTTGGTCAACCCCATGTAAGTTATGGGGCAGTAACAGTACACTTTTCAAAACGTGTTTTTCAGCCCGAAATAAACGCGTTTTTTCAAACAACTGAATCCCCATGTAGCAACAAGGCTCAGAAGAGCCCACACACTCAGATCTTAACCCCAGTGTGCTGAAAGTGTCAAAACATGTTTTTCAGCAGAAATAAACATGTTTCTGCAAGTTTGGTCAACCCCATGTAAGTTATGGGGCAGTAACAGTACACTTTTCAAAACGTGTTTTTCAGCCCGAAATAAACGCGTTTTTTCAGACAACTGAATACCCATGTAGCAACAAGGCTCAGAAGAGCCCACACACTCAGATCTTAACCCCAGTGTGCTGAAAGTGTCAAAACATGTTTTTCAGCAGAAATAAACATGTTTCTGCAAGTTTGGTCAACCCCATGTAAGTTATGGGGCAGTAACAGTACACTTTTCAAAACGTGTTTTTCAGCCCGAAATAAACGCGTTTTTTCAGACAACTGAATCCCCATGTAGCAACAAGGCTCAGAAGAGCCCACACACTCAGATCTTAACCCCAGTGTGCTGAAAGTGTCAAAACATGTTTTTCAGCAGAAATAAACATGTTTCTGCAAGTTTGGTCAACCCCATGTAAGTTATGGGGCAGTAACAGTACACTTTTCAAAACGTGTTTTTCAGCCCGAAATAAACGCGTTTTTTCAGACAACTGAATCCCCATGTAGCAACAAGGCTCAGAAGAGCCCACACACTCAGATCTTAACCCCAGTGTGCTGAAAGTGTCAAAACATGTTTTTCAGCAGAAATAAACATGTTTCTGCAAGTTTGGTCAACCCCATGTAAGTTATGGTGCAGTAACAGTACACTCTGCAAAACGTGTTTTTCAGCCCGAAATAAACGCGTTTTTTCAGACAACTGAATCCCCATGTAGCAGCAAGGCTCAGAAGAGCCCACACACTCAGATCTTAACCCCAGTGTGCAGAAAGGGTCAAAACGTGTTTTTCAGCAGAAATAAACATGTTTCTGCAAGTTTGGTCAACCCCATGTAAGTTATGGGGCAGTAACAGTACACTCTGCAAAACGTGTTTTTCAGCCCGAAATAAACGCGTTTTTTCAGACAACTGAATCCCCATGTAGCAGCAAGGCTCAGAAGAGCCCACACACTCAGATCTTAACCCCAGTGTGCTGAAAGGGTCAAAACATGTTTTTCAGCAGAAATAAACATGTTTCTGCAAGTTTGGTCAACCCCATGTAAGTTATGGGGCAGTAACAGTACACTTTTCAAAACGTGTTTTTCAGCCCGAAATAAACGCGTTTTTTCAGACAACTGAATCCCCATGTAGCAACAAGGCTCAGAAGAGCCCACACACTCAGATCTTAACCCCAGTGTGCTGAAAGTGTCAAAACATGTTTTTCAGCAGAAATGAACATGTTTCTGCAAGTTTGGTCAACCCCATGTAAGTTATGGGGCAGTAACAGTACACTTTTCAAAACGTGTTTTTCAGCCCGAAATAAACGCGTTTTTTCAGACAACTGAATACCCATGTAGCAGCAAGGCTCAGAAGAGCCCACACACTCAGATCTTAACCCCAGTGTGCAGAAAGGGTCAAAACGTGTTTTTCAGCAGAAATAAACATGTTTCTGCAAGTTTGGTCAACCCCATGTAAGTTATGGGGCAGTAACAGTACACTCTGCAAAACGTGTTTTTCAGCCCGAAATAAACGCGTTTTTTCAGACAACTGAATCCCCATGTAGCAGCAAGGCTCAGAAGAGCCCACACACTCAGATCTTAACCCCAGTGTGCTGAAAGTGTCAAAACATGTTTTTCAGCAGAAATAAACATGTTTCTGCAAGTTTGGTCAACCCCATGTAAGTTATGGGGCAGTAACAGTACACTTTTCAAAACGTGTTTTTCAGCCCGAAATAAACGCGTTTTTTCAGACAACTGAATCCCCATGTAGCAGCAAGGCTCAGAAGAGCCCACACACTCAGATCTTAACCCCAGTGTGCTGAAAGTGTCAAAACATGTTTTTCAGCAGAAATAAACATGTTTCTGCAAGTTTGGTCAACCCCATGTAAGTTATGGGGCAGTAACAGTACACTTTTCAAAACGTGTTCTTCAGCCCGAAATAAACGCGTTTTTTCAGACAACTGAATACCCATGTAGCAGCAAGGCTCAGAAGAGCCCACACACTCAGATCTTAACCCCAGTGTGCAGAAAGGGTCAAAACGTGTTTTTCAGCAGAAATAAACATGTTTCTGCAAGTTTGGTCAACCCCATGTAAGTTATGGGGCAGTAACAGTACACTCTGCAAAACGTGTTTTTCAGCCCGAAATAAACGCGTTTTTTCAGACAACTGAATCCCCATGTAGCAGCAAGGCTCAGAAGAGCCCACACACTCAGATCTTAACCCCAGTGTGCTGAAAGTGTCAAAACATGTTTTTCAGCAGAAATAAACATGTTTCTGCAAGTTTGGTCAACCCCATGTAAGTTATGGGGCAGTAACAGTACACTTTTCAAAACGTGTTTTTCAGCCCGAAATAAACGCGTTTTTTCAGACAACTGAATCCCCATGTAGCAACAAGGCTCAGAAGAGCCCACACACTCAGATCTTAACCCCAGTGTGCTGAAAGTGTCAAAACATGTTTTTCAGCAGAAATAAACATGTTTCTGCAAGTTTGGTCAACCCCATGTAAGTTATGGGGCAGTAACAGTACACTTTTCAAAACGTGTTTTTCAGCCCGAAATAAACGCGTTTTTTCAGACAACTGAATACCCATGTAGCAGCAAGGCTCAGAAGAGCCCACACACTCAGATCTTAACCCCAGTGTGCTGAAAGTGTCAAAACATGTTTTTCAGCAGAAATAAACATGTTTCTGCAAGTTTGGTCAACCCCATGTAAGTTATGGGGCAGTAACAGTACACTTTTCAAAACGTGTTTTTCAGCCCGAAATAAACGCGTTTTTTCAGACAACTGAATCCCCATGTAGCAGCAAGGCTCAGAAGAGCCCACACACTCAGATCTTAACCCCAGTGTGCTGAAAGTGTCAAAACATGTTTTTCAGAAGAAATAAACATGTTTCTGCAAGTTTGGTCAACCCCATGTAAGTTATGGGGCAGTAACAGTACACTTTTCAAAACGTGTTTTTCAGCCCGAAATAAACGCGTTTTTTCAGACAACTGAATCCCCATGTAGCAGCAAGGCTCAGAAGAGCCCACACACTCAGATCTTAACCCCAGTGTGCAGAAAGTTTCAAAACATGTTTTTCAGCAGAAATAAACATGTTTCTGCAAGTTTGGTCAACCCCATGTAAGTTATGGGGCAGTAACAGTACACTTTTCAAAACGTGTTTTTCAGCCCGAAATAAACGCGTTTTTTCAGACAACTGAATACCCATGTAGCAACAAGGCTCAGAAGAGCCCACACACTCAGATCTTAACCCCAGTGTGCTGAAAGTGTCAAAACATGTTTTTCAGCAGAAATAAACATGTTTCTGCAAGTTTGGTCAACCCCATGTAAGTTATGGGGCAGTAACAGTACACTTTTCAAAACGTGTTTTTCAGCCCGAAATAAACGCGTTTTTTCAGACAACTGAATACCCATGTAGCAGCAAGTCTCAGAAGAGCCCACACACTCAGCTCTTAACCCCAGTGTGCAGAAAGGGTCAAAACGTGTTTTTCAGCAGAAATAAACATGTTTCTGCAAGTTTGGTCAATCCCATGTAAGTTATGGGGCAGTAACAGTACACTCTGCAAAACGTGTTTTTCAGCCCGAAATAAACGCGTTTTTTCAGACAACTGAATCCCCATGTAGCAGCAAGGCTCAGAAGAGCCCACACACTCAGATCTTAACCCCAGTGTGCTGAAAGTGTCAAAACATGTTTTTCAGCAGAAATAAACATGTTTCTGCAAGTTTGGTCAACCCCATGTAAGTTATGGGGCAGTAACAGTACACTTTTCAAAACGTGTTTTTCAGCCCGAAATAAACGCGTTTTTTCAGACAACTGAATCCCCATGTAGCAACAAGGCTCAGAAGAGCCCACACACTCAGATCTTAACCCCAGTGTGCTGAAAGTGTCAAAACATGTTTTTCAGCAGAAATAAACATGTTTCTGCAAGTTTGGTCAACCCCATGTAAGTTATGGGGCAGTAACAGTACACTTTTCAAAACGTGTTTTTCAGCCCGAAATAAACGCGTTTTTTCAGACAACTGAATCCCCATGTAGCAACAAGGCTCAGAAGAGCCCACACACTCAGATCTTAACCCCAGTGTGCTGAAAGTGTCAAAACATGTTTTTCAGTAGAAATAAACATGTTTCTGCAAGTTTGGTCAACCCCATGTAAGTTATGGGGCAGTAACAGTACACTTTTCAAAACGTGTTTTTCAGCCCGAAATAAACGCGTTTTTTCAGACAACTGAATACCCATGTAGCAGCAAGGCTCAGAAGAGCCCACACACTCAGATCTTAACCCCAGTGTGCAGAAAGGGTCAAAACGTGTTTTTCAGCAGAAATAAACATGTTTCTGCAAGTTTGGTCAACCCCATGTAAGTTATGGGGCAGTAACAGTACACTTTTCAAAACGTGTTTTTCAGCCCGAAATAAACGCGTTTTTTCAGACAACTGAATCCCCATGTAGCAACAAGGCTCAGAAGAGCCCACACACTCAGATCTTAACCCCAGTGTGCTGAAAGTGTCAAAACATGTTTTTCAGCAGAAATAAACATGTTTCTGCAAGTTTGGTCAACCCCATGTAAGTTATGGGGCAGTAACAGTACACTTTTCAAAACGTGTTTTTCAGCCCGAAATAAACGCGTTTTTTCAGACAACTGAATCCCCATGTAGCAACAAGGCTCAGAAGAGCCCACACACTCAGATCTTAACCCCAGTGTGCTGAAAGTGTCAAAACATGTTTTTCAGCAGAAATAAACATGTTTCTGCAAGTTTGGTCAACCCCATGTAAGTTATGGGGCAGTAACAGTACACTTTTCAAAACGTGTTTTTCAGCCCGAAATAAACGCGTTTTTTCAGACAACTGAATCCCCATGTAGCAACAAGGCTCAGAAGAGCCCACACACTCAGATCTTAACCCCAGTGTGCTGAAAGTGTCAAAACATGTTTTTCAGCAGAAATAAACATGTTTCTGCAAGTTTGGTCAACCCCATGTAAGTTATGGGGCAGTAACAGTACACTTTTCAAAACGTGTTTTTCAGCCCGAAATAAACGCGTTTTTTCAGACAACTGAATACCCATGTAGCAGCAAGGCTCAGAAGAGCCCACACACTCAGATCTTAACCCCAGTGTGCTGAAAGTGTCAAAACATGTTTTTCAGCAGAAATAAACATGTTTCTGCAAGTTTGGTCAACCCCATGTAAGTTATGGGGCAGTAACAGTACACTCTGCAAAACGTGTTTTTCAGCCCGAAATAAACGCGTTTTTTCAGACAACTGAATCCCCATGTAGCAGCAAGGCTCAGAAGAGCCCACACACTCAGATCTTAACCCCAGTGTGCTGAAAGTGTCAAAACATGTTTTTCAGCAGAAATAAACATGTTTCTGCAAGTTTGGTCAACCCCATGTAAGTTATGGGGCAGTAACAGTACACTTTTCAAAACGTGTTTTTCAGCCCGAAATAAACGCGTTTTTTCAGACAACTGAATCCCCATGTAGCAACAAGGCTCAGAAGAGCCCACACACTCAGATCTTAACCCCAGTGTGCTGAAAGTGTCAAAACATGTTTTTCAGTAGAAATAAACATGTTTCTGCAAGTTTGGTCAATCCCATGTAAGTTATGGGGCAGTAACAGTACACTTTTCAAAACGTGTTTTTCAGCCCGAAATAAACGCGTTTTTTCAGACAACTGAATACCCATGTAGCAGCAAGGCTCAGAAGAGCCCACACACTCAGATCTTAACCCCAGTGTGCAGAAATGGTCAAAACGTGTTTTTCAGCAGAAATAAACATGTTTCTGCAAGTTTGGTCAACCCCATGTAAGTTATGGGGCAGTAACAGTACACTCTGCAAAACGTGTTTCTCAGCCCGAAATAAACGCGTTTTTTCAGACAACTGAATCCCCATGTAGCAGCAAGGCTCAGAAGAGCCCACACACTCAGATCTTAACCCCAGTGTGCTGAAAGTGTCAAAACATGTTTTTCAGCAGAAATAAACATGTTTCTGCAAGTTTGGTCAACCCCATGTAAGTTATGGGGCAGTAACAGTACACTTTTCAAAACGTGTTTTTCAGCCCGAAATAAACGCGTTTTTTCAGACAACTGAATCCCCATGTAGCAGCAAGGCTCAGAAGAGCCCACACACTCAGATCTTAACCCCAGTGTGCTGAAAGTGTCAAAACATGTTTTTCAGAAGAAATAAACATGTTTCTGCAAGTTTGGTCAACCCCATGTAAGTTATGGGGCAGTAACAGTACACTTTTCAAAACGTGTTTTTCAGCCCGAAATAAACGCGTTTTTTCAGACAACTGAATCCCCATGTAGCAGCAAGGCTCAGAAGAGCCCACACACTCAGATCTTAACCCCAGTGTGCAGAAAGTTTCAAAACATGTTTTTCAGCAGAAATAAACATGTTTCTGCAAGTTTGGTCAACCCCATGTAAGTTATGGGGCAGTAACAGTACACTTTTCAAAACGTGTTTTTCAGCCCGAAATAAACGCGTTTTTTCAGACAACTGAATACCCATGTAGCAGCAAGTCTCAGAAGAGCCCACACACTCAGCTCTTAACCCCAGTGTGCAGAAAGGGTCAAAACGTGTTTTTCAGCAGAAATAAACATGTTTCTGCAAGTTTGGTCAATCCCATGTAAGTTATGGGGCAGTAACAGTACACTCTGCAAAACGTGTTTTTCAGCCCGAAATAAACGCGTTTTTTCAGACAACTGAATCCCCATGTAGCAGCAAGGCTCAGAAGAGCCCACACACTCAGATCTTAACCCCAGTGTGCTGAAAGTGTCAAAACATGTTTTTCAGCAGAAATAAACATGTTTCTGCAAGTTTGGTCAACCCCATGTAAGTTATGGGGCAGTAACAGTACACTTTTCAAAACGTGTTTTTCAGCCCGAAATAAACGCGTTTTTTCAGACAACTGAATCCCCATGTAGCAACAAGGCTCAGAAGAGCCCACACACTCAGATCTTAACCCCAGTGTGCTGAAAGTGTCAAAACATGTTTTTCAGCAGAAATAAACATGTTTCTGCAAGTTTGGTCAACCCCATGTAAGTTATGGGGCAGTAACAGTACACTTTTCAAAACGTGTTTTTCAGCCCGAAATAAACGCGTTTTTTCAGACAACTGAATCCCCATGTAGCAACAAGGCTCAGAAGAGCCCACACACTCAGATCTTAACCCCAGTGTGCTGAAAGTGTCAAAACATGTTTTTCAGCAGAAATAAACATGTTTCTGCAAGTTTGGTCAACCCCATGTAAGTTATGGGGCAGTAACAGTACACTTTTCAAAACGTGTTTTTCAGCCCGAAATAAACGCGTTTTTTCAGACAACTGAATACCCATGTAGCAGCAAGGCTCAGAAGAGCCCACACACTCAGATCTTAACCCCAGTGTGCAGAAAGGGTCAAAACGTGTTTTTCAGCAGAAATAAACATGTTTCTGCAAGTTTGGTCAACCCCATGTAAGTTATGGGGCAGTAACAGTACACTTTTCAAAACGTGTTTTTCAGCCCGAAATAAACGCGTTTTTTCAGACAACTGAATCCCCATGTAGCAACAAGGCTCAGAAGAGCCCACACACTCAGATCTTAACCCCAGTGTGCTGAAAGTGTCAAAACATGTTTTTCAGCAGAAATAAACATGTTTCTGCAAGTTTGGTCAACCCCATGTAAGTTATGGGGCAGTAACAGTACACTTTTCAAAACGTGTTTTTCAGCCCGAAATAAACGCGTTTTTTCAGACAACTGAATCCCCATGTAGCAACAAGGCTCAGAAGAGCCCACACACTCAGATCTTAACCCCAGTGTGCTGAAAGTGTCAAAACATGTTTTTCAGCAGAAATAAACATGTTTCTGCAAGTTTGGTCAACCCCATGTAAGTTATGGGGCAGTAACAGTACACTTTTCAAAACGTGTTTTTCAGCCCGAAATAAACGCGTTTTTTCAGACAACTGAATCCCCATGTAGCAACAAGGCTCAGAAGAGCCCACACACTCAGATCTTAACCCCAGTGTGCTGAAAGTGTCAAAACATGTTTTTCAGCAGAAATAAACATGTTTCTGCAAGTTTGGTCAACCCCATGTAAGTTATGGGGCAGTAACAGTACACTTTTCAAAACGTGTTTTTCAGCCCGAAATAAACGCGTTTTTTCAGACAACTGAATACCCATGTAGCAGCAAGGCTCAGAAGAGCCCACACACTCAGATCTTAACCCCAGTGTGCTGAAAGTGTCAAAACATGTTTTTCAGCAGAAATAAACATGTTTCTGCAAGTTTGGTCAACCCCATGTAAGTTATGGGGCAGTAACAGTACACTCTGCAAAACGTGTTTTTCAGCCCGAAATAAACGCGTTTTTTCAGACAACTGAATCCCCATGTAGCAGCAAGGCTCAGAAGAGCCCACACACTCAGATCTTAACCCCAGTGTGCTGAAAGTGTCAAAACATGTTTTTCAGCAGAAATAAACATGTTTCTGCAAGTTTGGTCAACCCCATGTAAGTTATGGGGCAGTAACAGTACACTTTTCAAAACGTGTTTTTCAGCCCGAAATAAACGCGTTTTTTCAGACAACTGAATCCCCATGTAGCAACAAGGCTCAGAAGAGCCCACACACTCAGATCTTAACCCCAGTGTGCTGAAAGTGTCAAAACATGTTTTTCAGTAGAAATAAACATGTTTCTGCAAGTTTGGTCAATCCCATGTAAGTTATGGGGCAGTAACAGTACACTTTTCAAAACGTGTTTTTCAGCCCGAAATAAACGCGTTTTTTCAGACAACTGAATACCCATGTAGCAGCAAGGCTCAGAAGAGCCCACACACTCAGATCTTAACCCCAGTGTGCTGAAAGTGTCAAAACATGTTTTTCAGCAGAAATAAACATGTTTCTGCAAGTTTGGTCAACCCCATGTAAGTTATGGGGCAGTAACAGTACACTTTTCAAAACGTGTTTTTCAGCCCGAAATAAACGCGTTTTTTCAGACAACTGAATCCCCATGTAGCAACAAGGCTCAGAAGAGCCCACACACTCAGATCTTAACCCCAGTGTGCTGAAAGTGTCAAAACATGTTTTTCAGCAGAAATAAACATGTTTCTGCAAGTTTGGTCAACCCCATGTAAGTTATGGGGCAGTAACAGTACACTTTTCAAAACGTGTTTTTCAGCCCGAAATAAACGCGTTTTTTCAGACAACTGAATCCCCATGTAGCAACAAGGCTCAGAAGAGCCCACACACTCAGATCTTAACCCCAGTGTGCTGAAAGTGTCAAAACATGTTTTTCAGCAGAAATAAACATGTTTCTGCAAGTTTGGTCAACCCCATGTAAGTTATGGGGCAGTAACAGTACACTTTTCAAAACGTGTTTTTCAGCCCGAAATAAACGCGTTTTTTCAGACAACTGAATACCCATGTAGCAGCAAGGCTCAGAAGAGCCCACACACTCAGATCTTAACCCCAGTGTGCTGAAAGTGTCAAAACATGTTTTTCAGCAGAAATAAACATGTTTCTGCAAGTTTGGTCAACCCCATGTAAGTTATGGGGCAGTAACAGTACACTCTGCAAAACGTGTTTTTCAGCCCGAAATAAACGCGTTTTTTCAGACAACTGAATCCCCATGTAGCAGCAAGGCTCAGAAGAGCCCACACACTCAGATCTTAACCCCAGTGTGCTGAAAGTGTCAAAACATGTTTTTCAGCAGAAATAAACATGTTTCTGCAAGTTTGGTCAACCCCATGTAAGTTATGGGGCAGTAACAGTACACTTTTCAAAACGTGTTTTTCAGCCCGAAATAAACGCGTTTTTTCAGACAACTGAATCCCCATGTAGCAACAAGGCTCAGAAGAGCCCACACACTCAGATCTTAACCCCAGTGTGCTGAAAGTGTCAAAACATGTTTTTCAGTAGAAATAAACATGTTTCTGCAAGTTTGGTCAATCCCATGTAAGTTATGGGGCAGTAACAGTACACTTTTCAAAACGTGTTTTTCAGCCCGAAATAAACGCGTTTTTTCAGACAACTGAATACCCATGTAGCAGCAAGGCTCAGAAGAGCCCACACACTCAGATCTTAACCCCAGTGTGCAGAAATGGTCAAAACGTGTTTTTCAGCAGAAATAAACATGTTTCTGCAAGTTTGGTCAACCCCATGTAAGTTATGGGGCAGTAACAGTACACTCTGCAAAACGTGTTTCTCAGCCCGAAATAAACGCGTTTTTTCAGACAACTGAATCCCCATGTAGCAGCAAGGCTCAGAAGAGCCCACACACTCAGATCTTAACCCCAGTGTGCTGAAAGTGTCAAAACATGTTTTTCAGCAGAAATAAACATGTTTCTGCAAGTTTGGTCAACCCCATGTAAGTTATGGGGCAGTAACAGTACACTCTGCAAAACGTGTTTCTCAGCCCGAAATAAACGCGTTTTTTCAGACAACTGAATCCCCATGTAGCAGCAAGGCTCAGAAGAGCCCACACACTCAGATCTTAACCCCAGTGTGCTGAAAGTGTCAAAACATGTTTTTCAGCAGAAATAAACATGTTTCTGCAAGTTTGGTCAACCCCATGTAAGTTATGGGGCAGTAACAGTACACTTTTCAAAACGTGTTTTTCAGCCCGAAATAAACGCGTTTTTTCAAACAACTGAATCCCCATGTAGCAACAAGGCTCAGAAGAGCCCACACACTCAGATCTTAACCCCAGTGTGCTGAAAGTGTCAAAACATGTTTTTCAGCAGAAATAAACATGTTTCTGCAAGTTTGGTCAACCCCATGTAAGTTATGGGGCAGTAACAGTACACTTTTCAAAACGTGTTTTTCAGCCCGAAATAAACGCGTTTTTTCAGACAACTGAATCCCCATGTAGCAACAAGGCTCAGAAGAGCCCACACACTCAGATCTTAACCCCAGTGTGCTGAAAGTGTCAAAACATGTTTTTCAGCAGAAATAAACATGTTTCTGCAAGTTTGGTCAACCCCATGTAAGTTATGGGGCAGTAACAGTACACTTTTCAAAACGTGTTTTTCAGCCCGAAATAAACGCGTTTTTTCAGACAACTGAATCCCCATGTAGCAACAAGGCTCAGAAGAGCCCACACACTCAGATCTTAACCCCAGTGTGCTGAAAGTGTCAAAACATGTTTTTCAGCAGAAATAAACATGTTTCTGCAAGTTTGGTCAACCCCATGTAAGTTATGGGGCAGTAACAGTACACTTTTCAAAACGTGTTTTTCAGCCCGAAATAAACGCGTTTTTTCAGACAACTGAATCCCCATGTAGCAACAAGGCTCAGAAGAGCCCACACACTCAGATCTTAACCCCAGTGTGCTGAAAGTGTCAAAACATGTTTTTCAGCAGAAATAAACATGTTTCTGCAAGTTTGGTCAACCCCATGTAAGTTATGGTGCAGTAACAGTACACTCTGCAAAACGTGTTTTTCAGCCCGAAATAAACGCGTTTTTTCAGACAACTGAATCCCCATGTAGCAGCAAGGCTCAGAAGAGCCCACACACTCAGATCTTAACCCCAGTGTGCAGAAAGGTTCAAAACATGTTTTTCAGCAGAAATAAACATGTTTCTGCAAGTTTGGTCAACCCCATGTAAGTTATGGGGCAGTAACAGTACACTTTTCAAAACGTGTTTTTCAGCCCGAAATAAACGCGTTTTTTCAGACAACTGAATACCCATGTAGCAGCAAGGCTCAGAAGAGCCCACACACTCAGATCTTAACCCCAGTGTGCTGAAAGTGTCAAAACATGTTTTTCAGCAGAAATAAACATGTTTCTGCAAGTTTGGTCAACCCCATGTAAGTTATGGGGCAGTAACAGTACACTCTGCAAAACGTGTTTTTCAGCCCGAAATAAACGCGTTTTTTCAGACAACTGAATACCCATGTAGCAGCAAGGCTCAGAAGAGCCCACACACTCAGATCTTAACCCCAGTGTGCTGAAAGGGTCAAAACATGTTTTTCAGCAGAAATAAACATGTTTCTGCAAGTTTGGTCAACCCCATGTAAGTTATGGGGCAGTAACAGTACACTTTTCAAAACGTGTTTTTCAGCCCGAAATAAACGCGTTTTTTCAGACAACTGAATCCCCATGTAGCAACAAGGCTCAGAAGAGCCCACACACTCAGATCTTAACCCCAGTGTGCTGAAAGTGTCAAAACATGTTTTTCAGCAGAAATAAACATGTTTCTGCAAGTTTGGTCAACCCCATGTAAGTTATGGGGCAGCAACAGTACACTTTTCAAAACGTGTTTTTCAGCCCGAAATAAACGCGTTTTTTCAGACAACTGAATACCCATGTAGCAGCAAGGCTCAGAAGAGCCCACACACTCAGATCTTAACCCCAGTGTGCAGAAAGGGTCAAAACGTGTTTTTCAGCAGAAATAAACATGTTTCTGCAAGTTTGGTCAACCCCATGTAAGTTATGGGGCAGTAACAGTACACTCTGCAAAACGTGTTTTTCAGCCCGAAATAAACGCGTTTTTTCAGACAACTGAATCCCCATGTAGCAGCAAGGCTCAGAAGAGCCCACACACTCAGATCTTAACCCCAGTGTGCTGAAAGTGTCAAAACATGTTTTTCAGCAGAAATAAACATGTTTCTGCAAGTTTGGTCAACCCCATGTAAGTTATGGGGCAGTAACAGTACACTTTTCAAAACGTGTTTTTCAGCCCGAAATAAACGCGTTTTTTCAGACAACTGAATCCCGATGTAGCAACAAGGCTCAGAAGAGCCCACACACTCAGATCTTAACCCCAGTGTGCTGAAAGTGTCAAAACATGTTTTTCAGCAGAAATAAACATGTTTCTGCAAGTTTGGTCAACCCCATGTAAGTTATGGGGCAGTAACAGTACACTTTTCAAAACGTGTTTTTCAGCCCGAAATAAACGCGTTTTTTCAGACAACTGAATACCCATGTAGCAGCAAGGCTCAGAAGAGCCCACACACTCAGATCTTAACCCCAGTGTGCTGAAAGTGTCAAAACATGTTTTTCAGCAGAAATAAACATGTTTCTGCAAGTTTGGTCAACCCCATGTAAGTTATGGGGCAGTAACAGTACACTTTTCAAAACGTGTTTTTCAGCCCGAAATAAACGCGTTTTTTCAGACAACTGAATCCCCATGTAGCAGCAAGGCTCAGAAGAGCCCACACACTCAGATCTTAACCCCAGTGTGCTGAAAGTGTCAAAACATGTTTTTCAGCAGAAATAAACATGTTTCTGCAAGTTTGGTCAACCCCATGTAAGTTATGGGGCAGTAACAGTACACTTTTCAAAACGTGTTTTTCAGCCCGAAATAAACGCGTTTTTTCAGACAACTGAATACCCATGTAGCAGCAAGGCTCAGAAGAGCCCACACACTCAGATCTTAACCCCAGTGTGCAGAAAGGGTCAAAACGTGTTTTTCAGCAGAAATAAACATGTTTCTGCAAGTTTGGTCAACCCCATGTAAGTTATGGGGCAGTAACAGTACACTCTGCAAAACGTGTTTTTCAGCCCGAAATAAACGCGTTTTTTCAGACAACTGAATCCCCATGTAGCAGCAAGGCTCAGAAGAGCCCACACACTCAGATCTTAACCCCAGTGTGCTGAAAGTGTCAAAACATGTTTTTCAGCAGAAATAAACATGTTTCTGCAAGTTTGGTCAACCCCATGTAAGTTATGGGGCAGTAACAGTACACTTTTCAAAACGTGTTTTTCAGCCCGAAATAAACGCGTTTTTTCAGACAACTGAATCCCCATGTAGCAACAAGGCTCAGAAGAGCCCACACACTCAGATCTTAACCCCAGTGTGCTGAAAGTGTCAAAACATGTTTTTCAGCAGAAATAAACATGTTTCTGCAAGTTTGGTCAACCCCATGTAAGTTATGGGGCAGTAACAGTACACTTTTCAAAACGTGTTTTTCAGCCCGAAATAAACGCGTTTTTTCAGACAACTGAATACCCATGTAGCAGCAAGGCTCAGAAGAGCCCACACACTCAGATCTTAACCCCAGTGTGCTGAAAGTGTCAAAACATGTTTTTCAGCAGAAATAAACATGTTTCTGCAAGTTTGGTCAACCCCATGTAAGTTATGGGGCAGTAACAGTACACTTTTCAAAACGTGTTTTTCAGCCCGAAATAAACGCGTTTTTTCAGACAACTGAATCCCCATGTAGCAGCAAGGCTCAGAAGAGCCCACACACTCAGATCTTAACCCCAGTGTGCTGAAAGTGTCAAAACATGTTTTTCAGAAGAAATAAACATGTTTCTGCAAGTTTGGTCAACCCCATGTAAGTTATGGGGCAGTAACAGTACACTTTTCAAAACGTGTTTTTCAGCCCGAAATAAACGCGTTTTTTCAGACAACTGAATCCCCATGTAGCAGCAAGGCTCAGAAGAGCCCACACACTCAGATCTTAACCCCAGTGTGCAGAAAGTTTCAAAACATGTTTTTCAGCAGAAATAAACATGTTTCTGCAAGTTTGGTCAACCCCATGTAAGTTATGGGGCAGTAACAGTACACTTTTCAAAACGTGTTTTTCAGCCCGAAATAAACGCGTTTTTTCAGACAACTGAATACCCATGTAGCAACAAGGCTCAGAAGAGCCCACACACTCAGATCTTAACCCCAGTGTGCTGAAAGTGTCAAAACATGTTTTTCAGCAGAAATAAACATGTTTCTGCAAGTTTGGTCAACCCCATGTAAGTTATGGGGCAGTAACAGTACACTTTTCAAAACGTGTTTTTCAGCCCGAAATAAACGCGTTTTTTCAGACAACTGAATACCCATGTAGCAGCAAGTCTCAGAAGAGCCCACACACTCAGCTCTTAACCCCAGTGTGCAGAAAGGGTCAAAACGTGTTTTTCAGCAGAAATAAACATGTTTCTGCAAGTTTGGTCAATCCCATGTAAGTTATGGGGCAGTAACAGTACACTCTGCAAAACGTGTTTTTCAGCCCGAAATAAACGCGTTTTTTCAGACAACTGAATCCCCATGTAGCAGCAAGGCTCAGAAGAGCCCACACACTCAGATCTTAACCCCAGTGTGCTGAAAGTGTCAAAACATGTTTTTCAGCAGAAATAAACATGTTTCTGCAAGTTTGGTCAACCCCATGTAAGTTATGGGGCAGTAACAGTACACTTTTCAAAACGTGTTTTTCAGCCCGAAATAAACGCGTTTTTTCAGACAACTGAATCCCCATGTAGCAACAAGGCTCAGAAGAGCCCACACACTCAGATCTTAACCCCAGTGTGCTGAAAGTGTCAAAACATGTTTTTCAGCAGAAATAAACATGTTTCTGCAAGTTTGGTCAACCCCATGTAAGTTATGGGGCAGTAACAGTACACTTTTCAAAACGTGTTTTTCAGCCCGAAATAAACGCGTTTTTTCAGACAACTGAATCCCCATGTAGCAACAAGGCTCAGAAGAGCCCACACACTCAGATCTTAACCCCAGTGTGCTGAAAGTGTCAAAACATGTTTTTCAGCAGAAATAAACATGTTTCTGCAAGTTTGGTCAACCCCATGTAAGTTATGGGGCAGTAACAGTACACTTTTCAAAACGTGTTTTTCAGCCCGAAATAAACGCGTTTTTTCAGACAACTGAATACCCATGTAGCAGCAAGGCTCAGAAGAGCCCACACACTCAGATCTTAACCCCAGTGTGCAGAAAGGGTCAAAACGTGTTTTTCAGCAGAAATAAACATGTTTCTGCAAGTTTGGTCAACCCCATGTAAGTTATGGGGCAGTAACAGTACACTTTTCAAAATGTGTTTTTCAGCCCGAAATAAACGCGTTTTTTCAGACAACTGAATCCCCATGTAGCAACAAGGCTCAGAAGAGCCCACACACTCAGATCTTAACCCCAGTGTGCTGAAAGTGTCAAAACATGTTTTTCAGCAGAAATAAACATGTTTCTGCAAGTTTGGTCAACCCCATGTAAGTTATGGGGCAGTAACAGTACACTTTTCAAAACGTGTTTTTCAGCCCGAAATAAACGCGTTTTTTCAGACAACTGAATCCCCATGTAGCAACAAGGCTCAGAAGAGCCCACACACTCAGATCTTAACCCCAGTGTGCTGAAAGTGTCAAAACATGTTTTTCAGCAGAAATAAACATGTTTCTGCAAGTTTGGTCAACCCCATGTAAGTTATGGGGCAGTAACAGTACACTTTTCAAAACGTGTTTTTCAGCCCGAAATAAACGCGTTTTTTCAGACAACTGAATCCCCATGTAGCAACAAGGCTCAGAAGAGCCCACACACTCAGATCTTAACCCCAGTGTGCTGAAACTGTCAAAACATGTTTTTCAGCAGAAATAAACATGTTTCTGCAAGTTTGGTCAACCCCATGTAAGTTATGGGGCAGTAACAGTACACTTTTCAAAACGTGTTTTTCAGCCCGAAATAAACGCGTTTTTTCAGACAACTGAATACCCATGTAGCAGCAAGGCTCAGAAGAGCCCACACACTCAGATCTTAACCCCAGTGTGCTGAAAGTGTCAAAACATGTTTTTCAGCAGAAATAAACATGTTTCTGCAAGTTTGGTCAACCCCATGTAAGTTATGGGGCAGTAACAGTACACTCTGCAAAACGTGTTTTTCAGCCCGAAATAAACGCGTTTTTTCAGACAACTGAATCCCCATGTAGCAGCAAGGCTCAGAAGAGCCCACACACTCAGATCTTAACCCCAGTGTGCTGAAAGTGTCAAAACATGTTTTTCAGCAGAAATAAACATGTTTCTGCAAGTTTGGTCAACCCCATGTAAGTTATGGGGCAGTAACAGTACACTTTTCAAAACGTGTTTTTCAGCCCGAAATAAACGCGTTTTTTCAGACAACTGAATCCCCATGTAGCAACAAGGCTCAGAAGAGCCCACACACTCAGATCTTAACCCCAGTGTGCTGAAAGTGTCAAAACATGTTTTTCAGTAGAAATAAACATGTTTCTGCAAGTTTGGTCAACCCCATGTAAGTTATGGGGCAGTAACAGTACACTTTTCAAAACGTGTTTTTCAGCCCGAAATAAACGCGTTTTTTCAGACAACTGAATACCCATGTAGCAGCAAGGCTCAGAAGAGCCCACACACTCAGATCTTAACCCCAGTGTGCAGAAATGGTCAAAACGTGTTTTTCAGCAGAAATAAACATGTTTCTGCAAGTTTGTTCAACCCCATGTAAGTTATGGGGCAGTAACAGTACACTCTGCAAAACGTGTTTCTCAGCCCGAAATAAACGCGTTTTTTCAGACAACTGAATCCCCATGTAGCAGCAAGGCTCAGAAGAGCCCACACACTCAGATCTTAACCCCAGTGTGCTGAAAGTGTCAAAACATGTTTTTCAGCAGAAATAAACATGTTTCTGCAAGTTTGGTCAACCCCATGTAAGTTATGGGGCAGTAACAGTACACTCTGCAAAACGTGTTTCTCAGCCCGAAATAAACGCGTTTTTTCAGACAACTGAATCCCCATGTAGCAGCAAGGCTCAGAAGAGCCCACACACTCAGATCTTAACCCCAGTGTGCTGAAAGTGTCAAAACATGTTTTTCAGCAGAAATAAACATGTTTCTGCAAGTTTGGTCAACCCCATGTAAGTTATGGGGCAGTAACAGTACACTTTTCAAAACGTGTTTTTCAGCCCGAAATAAACGCGTTTTTTCAAACAACTGAATCCCCATGTAGCAACAAGGCTCAGAAGAGCCCACACACTCAGATCTTAACCCCAGTGTGCTGAAAGTGTCAAAACATGTTTTTCAGCAGAAATAAACATGTTTCTGCAAGTTTGGTCAACCCCATGTAAGTTATGGGGCAGTAACAGTACACTTTTCAAAACGTGTTTTTCAGCCCGAAATAAACGCGTTTTTTCAGACAACTGAATACCCATGTAGCAACAAGGCTCAGAAGAGCCCACACACTCAGATCTTAACCCCAGTGTGCTGAAAGTGTCAAAACATGTTTTTCAGCAGAAATAAACATGTTTCTGCAAGTTTGGTCAACCCCATGTAAGTTATGGGGCAGTAACAGTACACTTTTCAAAACGTGTTTTTCAGCCCGAAATAAACGCGTTTTTTCAGACAACTGAATCCCCATGTAGCAACAAGGCTCAGAAGAGCCCACACACTCAGATCTTAACCCCAGTGTGCTGAAAGTGTCAAAACATGTTTTTCAGCAGAAATAAACATGTTTCTGCAAGTTTGGTCAACCCCATGTAAGTTATGGGGCAGTAACAGTACACTTTTCAAAACGTGTTTTTCAGCCCGAAATAAACGCGTTTTTTCAGACAACTGAATCCCCATGTAGCAACAAGGCTCAGAAGAGCCCACACACTCAGATCTTAACCCCAGTGTGCTGAAAGTGTCAAAACATGTTTTTCAGCAGAAATAAACATGTTTCTGCAAGTTTGGTCAACCCCATGTAAGTTATGGTGCAGTAACAGTACACTCTGCAAAACGTGTTTTTCAGCCCGAAATAAACGCGTTTTTTCAGACAACTGAATCCCCATGTAGCAGCAAGGCTCAGAAGAGCCCACACACTCAGATCTTAACCCCAGTGTGCAGAAAGGTTCAAAACATGTTTTTCAGCAGAAATAAACATGTTTCTGCAAGTTTGGTCAACCCCATGTAAGTTATGGGGCAGTAACAGTACACTTTTCAAAACGTGTTTTTCAGCCCGAAATAAACGCGTTTTTTCAGACAACTGAATACCCATGTAGCAGCAAGGCTCAGAAGAGCCCACACACTCAGATCTTAACCCCAGTGTGCTGAAAGTGTCAAAACATGTTTTTCAGCAGAAATAAACATGTTTCTGCAAGTTTGGTCAACCCCATGTAAGTTATGGGGCAGTAACAGTACACTCTGCAAAACGTGTTTTTCAGCCCGAAATAAACGCGTTTTTTCAGACAACTGAATACCCATGTAGCAGCAAGGCTCAGAAGAGCCCACACACTCAGATCTTAACCCCAGTGTGCTGAAAGGGTCAAAACATGTTTTTCAGCAGAAATAAACATGTTTCTGCAAGTTTGGTCAACCCCATGTAAGTTATGGGGCAGTAACAGTACACTTTTCAAAACGTGTTTTTCAGCCCGAAATAAACGCGTTTTTTCAGACAACTGAATCCCCATGTAGCAACAAGGCTCAGAAGAGCCCACACACTCAGATCTTAACCCCAGTGTGCTGAAAGTGTCAAAACATGTTTTTCAGCAGAAATAAACATGTTTCTGCAAGTTTGGTCAACCCCATGTAAGTTATGGGGCAGCAACAGTACACTTTTCAAAACGTGTTTTTCAGCCCGAAATAAACGCGTTTTTTCAGACAACTGAATACCCATGTAGCAGCAAGGCTCAGAAGAGCCCACACACTCAGATCTTAACCCCAGTGTGCAGAAAGGGTCAAAACGTGTTTTTCAGCAGAAATAAACATGTTTCTGCAAGTTTGGTCAACCCCATGTAAGTTATGGGGCAGTAACAGTACACTCTGCAAAACGTGTTTTTCAGCCCGAAATAAACGCGTTTTTTCAGACAACTGAATCCCCATGTAGCAGCAAGGCTCAGAAGAGCCCACACACTCAGATCTTAACCCCAGTGTGCTGAAAGTGTCAAAACATGTTTTTCAGCAGAAATAAACATGTTTCTGCAAGTTTGGTCAACCCCATGTAAGTTATGGGGCAGTAACAGTACACTTTTCAAAACGTGTTTTTCAGCCCGAAATAAACGCGTTTTTTCAGACAACTGAATCCCGATGTAGCAACAAGGCTCAGAAGAGCCCACACACTCAGATCTTAACCCCAGTGTGCTGAAAGTGTCAAAACATGTTTTTCAGCAGAAATAAACATGTTTCTGCAAGTTTGGTCAACCCCATGTAAGTTATGGGGCAGTAACAGTACACTTTTCAAAACGTGTTTTTCAGCCCGAAATAAACGCGTTTTTTCAGACAACTGAATACCCATGTAGCAGCAAGGCTCAGAAGAGCCCACACACTCAGATCTTAACCCCAGTGTGCTGAAAGTGTCAAAACATGTTTTTCAGCAGAAATAAACATGTTTCTGCAAGTTTGGTCAACCCCATGTAAGTTATGGGGCAGTAACAGTACACTTTTCAAAACGTGTTTTTCAGCCCGAAATAAACGCGTTTTTTCAGACAACTGAATCCCCATGTAGCAGCAAGGCTCAGAAGAGCCCACACACTCAGATCTTAACCCCAGTGTGCTGAAAGTGTCAAAACATGTTTTTCAGCAGAAATAAACATGTTTCTGCAAGTTTGGTCAACCCCATGTAAGTTATGGGGCAGTAACAGTACACTTTTCAAAACGTGTTTTTCAGCCCGAAATAAACGCGTTTTTTCAGACAACTGAATACCCATGTAGCAGCAAGGCTCAGAAGAGCCCACACACTCAGATCTTAACCCCAGTGTGCAGAAAGGGTCAAAACGTGTTTTTCAGCAGAAATAAACATGTTTCTGCAAGTTTGGTCAACCCCATGTAAGTTATGGGGCAGTAACAGTACACTCTGCAAAACGTGTTTTTCAGCCCGAAATAAACGCGTTTTTTCAGACAACTGAATCCCCATGTAGCAGCAAGGCTCAGAAGAGCCCACACACTCAGATCTTAACCCCAGTGTGCTGAAAGTGTCAAAACATGTTTTTCAGCAGAAATAAACATGTTTCTGCAAGTTTGGTCAACCCCATGTAAGTTATGGGGCAGTAACAGTACACTTTTCAAAACGTGTTTTTCAGCCCGAAATAAACGCGTTTTTTCAGACAACTGAATCCCCATGTAGCAACAAGGCTCAGAAGAGCCCACACACTCAGATCTTAACCCCAGTGTGCTGAAAGTGTCAAAACATGTTTTTCAGCAGAAATAAACATGTTTCTGCAAGTTTGGTCAACCCCATGTAAGTTATGGGGCAGTAACAGTACACTTTTCAAAACGTGTTTTTCAGCCCGAAATAAACGCGTTTTTTCAGACAACTGAATACCCATGTAGCAGCAAGGCTCAGAAGAGCCCACACACTCAGATCTTAACCCCAGTGTGCTGAAAGTGTCAAAACATGTTTTTCAGCAGAAATAAACATGTTTCTGCAAGTTTGGTCAACCCCATGTAAGTTATGGGGCAGTAACAGTACACTTTTCAAAACGTGTTTTTCAGCCCGAAATAAACGCGTTTTTTCAGACAACTGAATCCCCATGTAGCAGCAAGGCTCAGAAGAGCCCACACACTCAGATCTTAACCCCAGTGTGCTGAAAGTGTCAAAACATGTTTTTCAGAAGAAATAAACATGTTTCTGCAAGTTTGGTCAACCCCATGTAAGTTATGGGGCAGTAACAGTACACTTTTCAAAACGTGTTTTTCAGCCCGAAATAAACGCGTTTTTTCAGACAACTGAATCCCCATGTAGCAGCAAGGCTCAGAAGAGCCCACACACTCAGATCTTAACCCCAGTGTGCAGAAAGTTTCAAAACATGTTTTTCAGCAGAAATAAACATGTTTCTGCAAGTTTGGTCAACCCCATGTAAGTTATGGGGCAGTAACAGTACACTTTTCAAAACGTGTTTTTCAGCCCGAAATAAACGCGTTTTTTCAGACAACTGAATACCCATGTAGCAACAAGGCTCAGAAGAGCCCACACACTCAGATCTTAACCCCAGTGTGCTGAAAGTGTCAAAACATGTTTTTCAGCAGAAATAAACATGTTTCTGCAAGTTTGGTCAACCCCATGTAAGTTATGGGGCAGTAACAGTACACTTTTCAAAACGTGTTTTTCAGCCCGAAATAAACGCGTTTTTTCAGACAACTGAATACCCATGTAGCAGCAAGTCTCAGAAGAGCCCACACACTCAGCTCTTAACCCCAGTGTGCAGAAAGGGTCAAAACGTGTTTTTCAGCAGAAATAAACATGTTTCTGCAAGTTTGGTCAATCCCATGTAAGTTATGGGGCAGTAACAGTACACTCTGCAAAACGTGTTTTTCAGCCCGAAATAAACGCGTTTTTTCAGACAACTGAATCCCCATGTAGCAGCAAGGCTCAGAAGAGCCCACACACTCAGATCTTAACCCCAGTGTGCTGAAAGTGTCAAAACATGTTTTTCAGCAGAAATAAACATGTTTCTGCAAGTTTGGTCAACCCCATGTAAGTTATGGGGCAGTAACAGTACACTTTTCAAAACGTGTTTTTCAGCCCGAAATAAACGCGTTTTTTCAGACAACTGAATCCCCATGTAGCAACAAGGCTCAGAAGAGCCCACACACTCAGATCTTAACCCCAGTGTGCTGAAAGTGTCAAAACATGTTTTTCAGCAGAAATAAACATGTTTCTGCAAGTTTGGTCAACCCCATGTAAGTTATGGGGCAGTAACAGTACACTTTTCAAAACGTGTTTTTCAGCCCGAAATAAACGCGTTTTTTCAGACAACTGAATCCCCATGTAGCAACAAGGCTCAGAAGAGCCCACACACTCAGATCTTAACCCCAGTGTGCTGAAAGTGTCAAAACATGTTTTTCAGCAGAAATAAACATGTTTCTGCAAGTTTGGTCAACCCCATGTAAGTTATGGGGCAGTAACAGTACACTTTTCAAAACGTGTTTTTCAGCCCGAAATAAACGCGTTTTTTCAGACAACTGAATACCCATGTAGCAGCAAGGCTCAGAAGAGCCCACACACTCAGATCTTAACCCCAGTGTGCAGAAAGGGTCAAAACGTGTTTTTCAGCAGAAATAAACATGTTTCTGCAAGTTTGGTCAACGCCATGTAAGTTATGGGGCAGTAACAGTACACTTTTCAAAACGTGTTTTTCAGCCCGAAATAAACGCGTTTTTTCAGACAACTGAATCCCCATGTAGCAACAAGGCTCAGAAGAGCCCACACACTCAGATCTTAACCCCAGTGTGCTGAAAGTGTCAAAACATGTTTTTCAGCAGAAATAAACATGTTTCTGCAAGTTTGGTCAACCCCATGTAAGTTATGGGGCAGTAACAGTACACTTTTCAAAACGTGTTTTTCAGCCCGAAATAAACGCGTTTTTTCAGACAACTGAATCCCCATGTAGCAACAAGGCTCAGAAGAGCCCACACACTCAGATCTTAACCCCAGTGTGCTGAAAGTGTCAAAACATGTTTTTCAGCAGAAATAAACATGTTTCTGCAAGTTTGGTCAACCCCATGTAAGTTATGGGGCAGTAACAGTACACTTTTCAAAACGTGTTTTTCAGCCCGAAATAAACGCGTTTTTTCAGACAACTGAATCCCCATGTAGCAACAAGGCTCAGAAGAGCCCACACACTCAGATCTTAACCCCAGTGTGCTGAAAGTGTCAAAACATGTTTTTCAGCAGAAATAAACATGTTTCTGCAAGTTTGGTCAACCCCATGTAAGTTATGGGGCAGTAACAGTACACTTTTCAAAACGTGTTTTTCAGCCCGAAATAAACGCGTTTTTTCAGACAACTGAATCCCCATGTAGCAGCAAGGCTCAGAAGAGCCCACACACTCAGATCTTAACCCCAGTGTGCTGAAAGTGTCAAAACATGTTTTTCAGCAGAAATAAACATGTTTCTGCAAGTTTGGTCAACCCCATGTAAGTTATGGGGCAGTAACAGTACACTTTTCAAAACGTGTTTTTCAGCCCGAAATAAACGCGTTTTTTCAGACAACTGAATCCCCATGTAGCAACAAGGCTCAGAAGAGCCCACACACTCAGATCTTAACCCCAGTGTGCTGAAAGTGTCAAAACATGTTTTTCAGCAGAAATAAACATGTTTCTGCAAGTTTGGTCAACCCCATGTAAGTTATGGGGCAGTAACAGTACACTCTGCAAAACGTGTTTTTCAGCCCGAAATAAACGCGTTTTTTCAGACAACTGAATCCCCATGTAGCAGCAAGGCTCAGAAGAGCCCACACACTCAGATCTTAACCCCAGTGTGCTGAAAGTGTCAAAACATGTTTTTCAGCAGAAATAAACATGTTTCTGCAAGTTTGGTCAACCCCATGTAAGTTATGGGGCAGTAACAGTACACTTTTCAAAACGTGTTTTTCAGCCCGAAATAAACGCGTTTTTTCAGACAACTGAATACCCATGTAGCAGCAAGGCTCAGAAGAGCCCACACACTCAGATCTTAACCCCAGTGTGCAGAAATGGTCAAAACGTGTTTTTCAGCAGAAATAAACATGTTTCTGCAAGTTTGGTCAACCCCATGTAAGTTATGGGGCAGTAACAGTACACTCTGCAAAACGTGTTTTTCAGCCCGAAATAAACGCGTTTTTTCAGACAACTGAATCCCCATGTAGCAGCAAGGCTCAGAAGAGCCCACACACTCAGATCTTAACCCCAGTGTGCTGAAAGTGTCAAAACATGTTTTTCAGCAGAAATAAACATGTTTCTGCAAGTTTGGTCAACCCCATGTAAGTTATGGGGCAGTAACAGTACACTTTTCAAAACGTGTTTTTCAGCCCGAAATAAACGCGTTTTTTCAAACAACTGAATCCCCATGTAGCAACAAGGCTCAGAAGAGCCCACACACTCAGATCTTAACCCCAGTGTGCTGAAAGTGTCAAAACATGTTTTTCAGCAGAAATAAACATGTTTCTGCAAGTTTGGTCAACCCCATGTAAGTTATGGGGCAGTAACAGTACACTTTTCAAAACGTGTTTTTTAGCCCGAAATAAACGCGTTTTTTCAGACAACTGAATCCCCATGTAGCAACAAGGCTCAGAAGAGCCCACACACTCAGATCTTAACCCCAGTGTGCTGAAAGTGTCAAAACATGTTTTTCAGCAGAAATAAACATGTTTCTGCAAGTTTGGTCAACCCCATGTAAGTTATGGGGCAGTAACAGTACACTTTTCAAAACGTGTTTTTCAGCCCGAAATAAACGCGTTTTTTCAGACAACTGAATACCCATGTAGCAGCAAGGCTCAGAAGAGCCCACACACTCAGATCTTAACCCCAGTGTGCAGAAAGGGTCAAAACGTGTTTTTCAGCAGAAATAAACATGTTTCTGCAAGTTTGGTCAACCCCATGTAAGTTATGGGGCAGTAACAGTACACTCTGCAAAACGTGTTTTTCAGCCCGAAATAAACGCGTTTTTTCAGACAACTGAATCCCCATGTAGCAGCAAGGCTCAGAAGAGCCCACACACTCAGATCTTAACCCCAGTGTGCTGAAAGTGTCAAAACATGTTTTTCAGCAGAAATAAACATGTTTCTGCAAGTTTGGTCAACCCCATGTAAGTTATGGGGCAGTAACAGTACACTTTTCAAAACGTGTTTTTCAGCCCGAAATAAACGCGTTTTTTCAGACAACTGAATCCCCATGTAGCAACAAGGCTCAGAAGAGCCCACACACTCAGATCTTAACCCCAGTGTGCTGAAAGTGTCAAAACATGTTTTTCAGCAGAAATAAACATGTTTCTGCAAGTTTGGTCAACCCCATGTAAGTTATGGGGCAGTAACAGTACACTTTTCAAAACGTGTTTTTCAGCCCGAAATAAACGCGTTTTTTCAGACAACTGAATACCCATGTAGCAGCAAGGCTCAGAAGAGCCCACACACTCAGATCTTAACCCCAGTGTGCTGAAAGTGTCAAAACATGTTTTTCAGCAGAAATAAACATGTTTCTGCAAGTTTGGTCAACCCCATGTAAGTTATGGGGCAGTAACAGTACACTTTTCAAAACGTGTTTTTCAGCCCGAAATAAACGCGTTTTTTCAGACAACTGAATCCCCATGTAGCAGCAAGGCTCAGAAGAGCCCACACACTCAGATCTTAACCCCAGTGTGCTGAAAGTGTCAAAACATGTTTTTCAGCAGAAATAAACATGTTTCTGCAAGTTTGGTCAACCCCATGTAAGTTATGGGGCAGTAACAGTACACTTTTCAAAACGTGTTTTTCAGCCCGAAATAAACGCGTTTTTTCAGACAACTGAATACCCATGTAGCAGCAAGGCTCAGAAGAGCCCACACACTCAGATCTTAACCCCAGTGTGCTGAAAGTGTCAAAACATGTTTTTCAGCAGAAATAAACATGTTTCTGCAAGTTTGGTCAACCCCATGTAAGTTATGGGGCAGTAACAGTACACTTTTCAAAACGTGTTTTTCAGCCCGAAATAAACGCGTTTTTTCAGACAACTGAATACCCATGTAGCAGCAAGGCTCAGAAGAGCCCACACACTCAGATCTTAACCCCAGTGTGCTGAAAGTGTCAAAACATGTTTTTCAGCAGAAATAAACATGTTTCTGCAAGTTTGGTCAACCCCATGTAAGTTATGGGGCAGTAACAGTACACTTTTCAAAACGTGTTTTTCAGCCCGAAATAAACGCGTTTTTTCAGACAACTGAATCCCCATGTAGCAGCAAGGCTCAGAAGAGCCCACACACTCAGATCTTAACCCCAGTGTGCTGAAAGTGTCAAAACATGTTTTTCAGCAGAAATAAACATGTTTCTGCAAGTTTGGTCAACCCCATGTAAGTTATGGGGCAGTAACAGTACACTTTTCAAAACGTGTTTTTCAGCCCGAAATAAACGCGTTTTTTCAGACAACTGAATCCCCATGTAGCAGCAAGGCTCAGAAGAGCCCACACACTCAGATCTTAACCCCAGTGTGCTGAAAGTGTCAAAACATGTTTTTCAGCAGAAATAAACATGTTTCTGCAAGTTTGGTCAACCCCATGTAAGTTATGGGGCAGTAACAGTACACTTTTCAAAACGTGTTTTTCAGCCCGAAATAAACGCGTTTTTTCAGACAACTGAATCCCCATGTAGCAACAAGGCTCAGAAGAGCCCACACACTCAGATCTTAACCCCAGTGTGCTGAAAGTGTCAAAACATGTTTTTCAGCAGAACTAAACATGTTTCTGCAAGTTTGGTCAACCCCATGTAAGTTATGGGGCAGTAACAGTACACTTTTCAAAACGTGTTTTTCAGCCCGAAATAAACGCGTTTTTTCAGACAACTGAATACCCATGTAGCAGCAAGGCTCAGAAGAGCCCACACACTCAGATCTTAACCCCAGTGTGCTGAAAGTGTCAAAACATGTTTTTCAGCAGAAATAAACATGTTTCTGCAAGTTTGGTCAACCCCATGTAAGTTATGGGGCAGTAACAGTACACTTTTCAAAACGTGTTTTTCAGCCCGAAATAAACGCGTTTTTTCAGACAACTGAATCCCCATGTAGCAGCAAGGCTCAGAAGAGCCCACACACTCAGATCTTAACCCCAGTGTGCTGAAAGTGTCAAAACATGTTTTTCAGAAGAAATAAACATGTTTCTGCAAGTTTGGTCAACCCCATGTAAGTTATGGGGCAGTAACAGTACACTTTTCAAAACGTGTTTTTCAGCCCGAAATAAACGCGTTTTTTCAGACAACTGAATCCCCATGTAGCAGCAAGGCTCAGAAGAGCCCACACACTCAGATCTTAACCCCAGTGTGCAGAAAGTTTCAAAACATGTTTTTCAGCAGAAATAAACATGTTTCTGCAAGTTTGGTCAACCCCATGTAAGTTATGGGGCAGTAACAGTACACTTTTCAAAACGTGTTTTTCAGCCCGAAATAAACGCGTTTTTTCAGACAACTGAATACCCATGTAGCAACAAGGCTCAGAAGAGCCCACACACTCAGATCTTAACCCCAGTGTGCTGAAAGTGTCAAAACATGTTTTTCAGCAGAAATAAACATGTTTCTGCAAGTTTGGTCAACCCCATGTAAGTTATGGGGCAGTAACAGTACACTTTTCAAAACGTGTTTTTCAGCCCGAAATAAACGCGTTTTTTCAGACAACTGAATACCCATGTAGCAGCAAGTCTCAGAAGAGCCCACACACTCAGCTCTTAACCCCAGTGTGCAGAAAGGGTCAAAACGTGTTTTTCAGCAGAAATAAACATGTTTCTGCAAGTTTGGTCAATCCCATGTAAGTTATGGGGCAGTAACAGTACACTCTGCAAAACGTGTTTTTCAGCCCGAAATAAACGCGTTTTTTCAGACAACTGAATCCCCATGTAGCAGCAAGGCTCAGAAGAGCCCACACACTCAGATCTTAACCCCAGTGTGCTGAAAGTGTCAAAACATGTTTTTCAGCAGAAATAAACATGTTTCTGCAAGTTTGGTCAACCCCATGTAAGTTATGGGGCAGTAACAGTACACTTTTCAAAACGTGTTTTTCAGCCCGAAATAAACGCGTTTTTTCAGACAACTGAATCCCCATGTAGCAACAAGGCTCAGAAGAGCCCACACACTCAGATCTTAACCCCAGTGTGCTGAAAGTGTCAAAACATGTTTTTCAGCAGAAATAAACATGTTTCTGCAAGTTTGGTCAACCCCATGTAAGTTATGGGGCAGTAACAGTACACTTTTCAAAACGTGTTTTTCAGCCCGAAATAAACGCGTTTTTTCAGACAACTGAATCCCCATGTAGCAACAAGGCTCAGAAGAGCCCACACACTCAGATCTTAACCCCAGTGTGCTGAAAGTGTCAAAACATGTTTTTCAGCAGAAATAAACATGTTTCTGCAAGTTTGGTCAACCCCATGTAAGTTATGGGGCAGTAACAGTACACTTTTCAAAACGTGTTTTTCAGCCCGAAATAAACGCGTTTTTTCAGACAACTGAATACCCATGTAGCAGCAAGGCTCAGAAGAGCCCACACACTCAGATCTTAACCCCAGTGTGCAGAAAGGGTCAAAACGTGTTTTTCAGCAGAAATAAACATGTTTCTGCAAGTTTGGTCAACCCCATGTAAGTTATGGGGCAGTAACAGTACACTTTTCAAAACGTGTTTTTCAGCCCGAAATAAACGCGTTTTTTCAGACAACTGAATCCCCATGTAGCAACAAGGCTCAGAAGAGCCCACACACTCAGATCTTAACCCCAGTGTGCTGAAAGTGTCAAAACATGTTTTTCAGCAGAAATAAACATGTTTCTGCAAGTTTGGTCAACCCCATGTAAGTTATGGGGCAGTAACAGTACACTTTTCAAAACGTGTTTTTCAGCCCGAAATAAACGCGTTTTTTCAGACAACTGAATCCCCATGTAGCAACAAGGCTCAGAAGAGCCCACACACTCAGATCTTAACCCCAGTGTGCTGAAAGTGTCAAAACATGTTTTTCAGCAGAAATAAACATGTTTCTGCAAGTTTGGTCAACCCCATGTAAGTTATGGGGCAGTAACAGTACACTTTTCAAAACGTGTTTTTCAGCCCGAAATAAACGCGTTTTTTCAGACAACTGAATCCCCATGTAGCAACAAGGCTCAGAAGAGCCCACACACTCAGATCTTAACCCCAGTGTGCTGAAAGTGTCAAAACATGTTTTTCAGCAGAAATAAACATGTTTCTGCAAGTTTGGTCAACCCCATGTAAGTTATGGGGCAGTAACAGTACACTTTTCAAAACATGTTTTTCAGCCCGAAATAAACGCGTTTTTTCAGACAACTGAATCCCCATGTAGCAGCAAGGCTCAGAAGAGCCCACACACTCAGATCTTAACCCCAGTGTGCTGAAAGTGTCAAAACATGTTTTTCAGCAGAAATAAACATGTTTCTGCAAGTTTGGTCAACCCCATGTAAGTTATGGGGCAGTAACAGTACACTTTTCAAAACGTGTTTTTCAGCCCGAAATAAACGCGTTTTTTCAGACAACTGAATCCCCATGTAGCAACAAGGCTCAGAAGAGCCCACACACTCAGATCTTAACCCCAGTGTGCTGAAAGTGTCAAAACATGTTTTTCAGCAGAAATAAACATGTTTCTGCAAGTTTGGTCAACCCCATGTAAGTTATGGGGCAGTAACAGTACACTCTGCAAAACGTGTTTTTCAGCCCGAAATAAACGCGTTTTTTCAGACAACTGAATCCCCATGTAGCAGCAAGGCTCAGAAGAGCCCACACACTCAGATCTTAACCCCAGTGTGCTGAAAGTGTCAAAACATGTTTTTCAGCAGAAATAAACATGTTTCTGCAAGTTTGGTTAACCCCATGTAAGTTATGGGGCAGTAACAGTACACTTTTCAAAACGTGTTTTTCAGCCCGAAATAAACGCGTTTTTTCAGACAACTGAATACCCATGTAGCAGCAAGGCTCAGAAGAGCCCACACACTCAGATCTTAACCCCAGTGTGCAGAAATGGTCAAAACGTGTTTTTCAGCAGAAATAAACATGTTTCTGCAAGTTTGGTCAACCCCATGTAAGTTATGGGGCAGTAACAGTACACTCTGCAAAACGTGTTTTTCAGCCCGAAATAAACGCGTTTTTTCAGACAACTGAATCCCCATGTAGCAGCAAGGCTCAGAAGAGCCCACACACTCAGATCTTAACCCCAGTGTGCTGAAAGTGTCAAAACATGTTTTTCAGCAGAAATAAACATGTTTCTGCAAGTTTGGTCAACCCCATGTAAGTTATGGGGCAGTAACAGTACACTTTTCAAAACGTGTTTTTCAGCCCGAAATAAACGCGTTTTTTCAAACAACTGAATCCCCATGTAGCAACAAGGCTCAGAAGAGTCCACACACTCAGATCTTAACCCCAGTGTGCTGAAAGTGTCAAAACATGTTTTTCAGCAGAAATAAACATGTTTCTGCAAGTTTGGTCAACCCCATGTAAGTTATGGGGCAGTAACAGTACACTTTTCAAAACGTGTTTTTTAGCCCGAAATAAACGCGTTTTTTCAGACAACTGAATCCCCATGTAGCAACAAGGCTCAGAAGAGCCCACACACTCAGATCTTAACCCCAGTGTGCTGAAAGTGTCAAAACATGTTTTTCAGCAGAAATAAACATGTTTCTGCAAGTTTGGTCAACCCCATGTAAGTTATGGGGCAGTAACAGTACACTTTTCAAAACGTGTTTTTCAGCCCGAAATAAACGCGTTTTTTCAGACAACTGAATACCCATGTAGCAGCAAGGCTCAGAAGAGCCCACACACTCAGATCTTAACCCCAGTGTGCAGAAAGGGTCAAAACGTGTTTTTCAGCAGAAATAAACATGTTTCTGCAAGTTTGGTCAACCCCATGTAAGTTATGGGGCAGTAACAGTACACTCTGCAAAACGTGTTTTTCAGCCCGAAATAAACGCGTTTTTTCAGACAACTGAATCCCCATGTAGCAGCAAGGCTCAGAAGAGCCCACACACTCAGATCTTAACCCCAGTGTGCTGAAAGTGTCAAAACATGTTTTTCAGCAGAAATAAACATGTTTCTGCAAGTTTGGTCAACCCCATGTAAGTTATGGGGCAGTAACAGTACACTTTTCAAAACGTGTTTTTCAGCCCGAAATAAACGCGTTTTTTCAGACAACTGAATCCCCATGTAGCAACAAGGCTCAGAAGAGCCCACACACTCAGATCTTAACCCCAGTGTGCTGAAAGTGTCAAAACATGTTTTTCAGCAGAAATAAACATGTTTCTGCAAGTTTGGTCAACCCCATGTAAGTTATGGGGCAGTAACAGTACACTTTTCAAAACGTGTTTTTTAGCCCGAAATAAACGCGTTTTTTCAGACAACTGAATCCCCATGTAGCAACAAGGCTCAGAAGAGCCCACACACTCAGATCTTAACCCCAGTGTGCTGAAAGTGTCAAAACATGTTTTTCAGCAGAAATAAACATGTTTCTGCAAGTTTGGTCAACCCCATGTAAGTTATGGGGCAGTAACAGTACACTTTTCAAAACGTGTTTTTCAGCCCGAAATAAACGCGTTTTTTCAGACAACTGAATACCCATGTAGCAGCAAGGCTCAGAAGAGCCCACACACTCAGATCTTAACCCCAGTGTGCAGAAAGGGTCAAAACGTGTTTTTCAGCAGAAATAAACATGTTTCTGCAAGTTTGGTCAACCCCATGTAAGTTATGGGGCAGTAACAGTACACTCTGCAAAACGTGTTTTTCAGCCCGAAATAAACGCGTTTTTTCAGACAACTGAATCCCCATGTAGCAGCAAGGCTCAGAAGAGCCCACACACTCAGATCTTAACCCCAGTGTGCTGAAAGTGTCAAAACATGTTTTTCAGCAGAAATAAACATGTTTCTGCAAGTTTGGTCAACCCCATGTAAGTTATGGGGCAGTAACAGTACACTTTTCAAAACGTGTTTTTCAGCCCGAAATAAACGCGTTTTTTCAGACAACTGAATCCCCATGTAGCAACAAGGCTCAGAAGAGCCCACACACTCAGATCTTAACCCCAGTGTGCTGAAAGTGTCAAAACATGTTTTTCAGCAGAAATAAACATGTTTCTGCAAGTTTGGTCAACCCCATGTAAGTTATGGGGCAGTAACAGTACACTCTGCAAAACGTGTTTTTCAGCCCGAAATAAACGCGTTTTTTCAGACAACTGAATCCCCATGTAGCAGCAAGGCTCAGAAGAGCCCACACACTCAGATCTTAACCCCAGTGTGCAGAAAGGTTCAAAACATGTTTTTCAGCAGAAATAAACATGTTTCTGCAAGTTTGGTCAACCCCATGTAAGTTATGGGGCAGTAACAGCACACTTTTCAAAACGTGTTTTTCAGCCCGAAATAAACGCGTTTTTTCAGACAACTGAATACCCATGTAGCAGCAAGGCTCAGAAGAGCCCACACACTCAGATCTTAACCCCAGTGTGCTGAAAGTGTCAAAACATGTTTTTCAGCAGAAATAAACATGTTTCTGCAAGTTTGGTCAACCCCATGTAAGTTATGGGGCAGTAACAGAACACTTTTCAAAACGTGTTTTTCAGCCCGAAATAAACGCGTTTTTTCAGACAACTGAATCCCCATGTAGCAACAAGGCTCAGAAGAGCCCACACACTCAGATCTTAACCCCAGTGTGCTGAAAGTGTCAAAACATGTTTTTCAGCACAAATAAACATGTTTCTGCAAATTTGGTCAACCCCATGTAAGTTATGGGGCAGTAACAGTACACTTTTCAAAACGTGTTTTTCAGCCCGAAATAAACGCGTTTTTTCAGACAACTGAATACCCATGTAGCAGCAAGTCTCAGAAGAGCCCACACACTCAGCTCTTAACCCCAGTGTGCAGAAAGGGTCAAAACGTGTTTTTCAGCAGAAATAAACATGTTTCTGCAAGTTTGGTCAATCCCATGTAAGTTATGGGGCAGTAACAGTACACTCTGCAAAACGTGTTTTTCAGCCCGAAATAAACGCGTTTTTTCAGACAACTGAATCCCCATGTAGCAGCAAGGCTCAGAAGAGCCCACACACTCAGATCTTAACCCCAGTGTGCTGAAAGTGTCAAAACATGTTTTTCAGCAGAAATAAACATGTTTCTGCAAGTTTGGTCAACCCCATGTAAGTTATGGGGCAGTAACAGTACACTTTTCAAAACGTGTTTTTCAGCCCGAAATAAACGCGTTTTTTCAGACAACTGAATCCCCATGTAGCAACAAGGCTCAGAAGAGCCCACACACTCAGATCTTAACCCCAGTGTGCTGAAAGTGTCAAAACACGTTTTTCAGCAGAAATAAACATGTTTCTGCAAGTTTGGTCAACCCCATGTAAGTTATGGGGCAGTAACAGTACACTTTTCAAAACGTGTTTTTCAGCCCGAAATAAACGCGTTTTTTCAGACAACTGAATACCCATGTAGCAGCAAGGCTCAGAAGAGCCCACACACTCAGATCTTAACCCCAGTGTGCAGAAAGGGTCAAAACGTGTTTTTCAGCAGAAATAAACATGTTTCTGCAAGTTTGGTCAACCCCATGTAAGTTATGGGGCAGTAACAGTACACTTTTCAAAACGTGTTTTTCAGCCCGAAATAAACGCGTTTTTTCAGACAACTGAATCCCCATGTAGCAACAAGGCTCAGAAGAGCCCACACACTCAGATCTTAACCCCAGTGTGCTGAAAGTGTCAAAACATGTTTTTCAGCAGAAATAAACATGTTTCTGCAAGTTTGGTCAACCCCATGTAAGTTATGGGGCAGTAACAGTACACTTTTCAAAACGTGTTTTTCAGCCCGAAATAAACGCGTTTTTTCAGACAACTGAATCCCCATGTAGCAACAAGGCTCAGAAGAGCCCACACACTCAGATCTTAACCCCAGTGTGCTGAAAGTGTCAAAACATGTTTTTCAGCAGAAATAAACATGTTTCTGCAAGTTTGGTCAACCCCATGTAAGTTATGGGGCAGTAACAGTACACTTTTCAAAACGTGTTTTTCAGCCCGAAATAAACGCGTTTTTTCAGACAACTGAATCCCCATGTAGCAACAAGGCTCAGAAGAGCCCACACACTCAGATCTTAACCCCAGTGTGCTGAAAGTGTCAAAACATGTTTTTCAGCAGAAATAAACATGTTTCTGCAAGTTTGGTCAACCCCATGTAAGTTATGGGGCAGTAACAGTACACTTTTCAAAACGTGTTTTTCAGCCCGAAATAAACGCGTTTTTTCAGACAACTGAATCCCCATGTAGCAGCAAGGCTCAGAAGAGCCCACACACTCAGATCTTAACCCCAGTGTGCTGAAAGTGTCAAAACATGTTTTTCAGCAGAAATAAACATGTTTCTGCAAGTTTGGTCAACCCCATGTAAGTTATGGGGCAGTAACAGTACACTTTTCAAAACGTGTTTTTCAGCCCGAAATAAACGCGTTTTTTCAGACAACTGAATCCCCATGTAGCAACAAGGCTCAGAAGAGCCCACACACTCAGATCTTAACCCCAGTGTGCTGAAAGTGTCAAAACATGTTTTTCAGCAGAAATAAACATGTTTCTGCAAGTTTGGTCAACCCCATGTAAGTTATGGGGCAGTAACAGTACACTCTGCAAAACGTGTTTTTCAGCCCGAAATAAACGCGTTTTTTCAGACAACTGAATCCCCATGTAGCAGCAAGGCTCAGAAGAGCCCACACACTCAGATCTTAACCCCAGTGTGCTGAAAGTGTCAAAACATGTTTTTCAGCAGAAATAAACATGTTTCTGCAAGTTTGGTCAACCCCATGTAAGTTATGGGGCAGTAACAGTACACTTTTCAAAACGTGTTTTTCAGCCCGAAATAAACGCGTTTTTTCAGACAACTGAATACCCATGTAGCAGCAAGGCTCAGAAGAGCCCACACACTCAGATCTTAACCCCAGTGTGCAGAAAGGGTCAAAACGTGTTTTTCAGCAGAAATAAACATGTTTCTGCAAGTTTGGTCAACCCCATGTAAGTTATGGGGCAGTAACAGTACACTCTGCAAAACGTGTTTTTCAGCCCGAAATAAACGCGTTTTTTCAGACAACTGAATCCCCATGTAGCAGCAAGGCTCAGAAGAGCCCACACACTCAGATCTTAACCCCAGTGTGCTGAAAGTGTCAAAACATGTTTTTCAGCAGAAATAAACATGTTTCTGCAAGTTTGGTCAACCCCATGTAAGTTATGGGGCAGTAACAGTACACTTTTCAAAACGTGTTTTTCAGCCCGAAATAAACGCGTTTTTTCAGACAACTGAATCCCCATGTAGCAACAAGGCTCAGAAGAGCCCACACACTCAGATCTTAACCCCAGTGTGCTGAAAGTGTCAAAACATGTTTTTCAGCAGAAATAAACATGTTTCTGCAAGTTTGGTCAACCCCATGTAAGTTATGGGGCAGTAACAGTACACTCTGCAAAACGTGTTTTTCAGCCCGAAATAAACGCGTTTTTTCAGACAACTGAATCCCCATGTAGCAGCAAGGCTCAGAAGAGCCCACACACTCAGATCTTAACCCCAGTGTGCAGAAAGGTTCAAAACATGTTTTTCAGCAGAAATAAACATGTTTCTGCAAGTTTGGTCAACCCCATGTAAGTTATGGGGCAGTAACAGCACACTTTTCAAAACGTGTTTTTCAGCCCGAAATAAACGCGTTTTTTCAGACAACTGAATACCCATGTAGCAGCAAGGCTCAGAAGAGCCCACACACTCAGATCTTAACCCCAGTGTGCTGAAAGTGTCAAAACATGTTTTTCAGCAGAAATAAACATGTTTCTGCAAGTTTGGTCAACCCCATGTAAGTTATGGGGCAGTAACAGAACACTTTTCAAAACGTGTTTTTCAGCCCGAAATAAACGCGTTTTTTCAGACAACTGAATCCCCATGTAGCAACAAGGCTCAGAAGAGCCCACACACTCAGATCTTAACCCCAGTGTGCTGAAAGTGTCAAAACATGTTTTTCAGCAGAAATAAACATGTTTCTGCAAATTTGGTCAACCCCATGTAAGTTATGGGGCAGTAACAGTACACTTTTCAAAACGTGTTTTTCAGCCCGAAATAAACGCGTTTTTTCAGACAACTGAATACCCATGTAGCAGCAAGTCTCAGAAGAGCCCACACACTCAGCTCTTAACCCCAGTGTGCAGAAAGGGTCAAAACGTGTTTTTCAGCAGAAATAAACATGTTTCTGCAAGTTTGGTCAATCCCATGTAAGTTATGGGGCAGTAACAGTACACTCTGCAAAACGTGTTTTTCAGCCCGAAATAAACGCGTTTTTTCAGACAACTGAATCCCCATGTAGCAGCAAGGCTCAGAAGAGCCCACACACTCAGATCTTAACCCCAGTGTGCTGAAAGTGTCAAAACATGTTTTTCAGCAGAAATAAACATGTTTCTGCAAGTTTGGTCAACCCCATGTAAGTTATGGGGCAGTAACAGTACACTTTTCAAAACGTGTTTTTCAGCCCGAAATAAACGCGTTTTTTCAGACAACTGAATCCCCATGTAGCAACAAGGCTCAGAAGAGCCCACACACTCAGATCTTAACCCCAGTGTGCTGAAAGTGTCAAAACATGTTTTTCAGCAGAAATAAACATGTTTCTGCAAGTTTGGTCAACCCCATGTAAGTTATGGGGCAGTAACAGTACACTTTTCAAAACGTGTTTTTCAGCCCGAAATAAACGCGTTTTTTCAGACAACTGAATACCCATGTAGCAGCAAGGCTCAGAAGAGCCCACACACTCAGATCTTAACCCCAGTGTGCTGAAAGTGTCAAAACATGTTTTTCAGCAGAAATAAACATGTTTCTGCAAGTTTGGTCAACCCCATGTAAGTTATGGGGCAGTAACAGTACACTTTTCAAAACGTGTTTTTCAGCCCGAAATAAACGCGTTTTTTCAGACAACTGAATCCCCATGTAGCAACAAGGCTCAGAAGAGCCCACACACTCAGATCTTAACCCCAGTGTGCTGAAAGTGTCAAAACATGTTTTTCAGCAGAAATAAACATGTTTCTGCAAGTTTGGTCAACCCCATGTAAGTTATGGGGCAGTAACAGTACACTTTTCAAAACGTGTTTTTCAGCCCGAAATAAACGCGTTTTTTCAGACAACTGAATCCCCATGTAGCAACAAGGCTCAGAAGAGCCCACACACTCAGATCTTAACCCCAGTGTGCTGAAAGTGTCAAAACATGTTTTTCAGCAGAAATAAACATGTTTCTGCAAGTTTGGTCAACCCCATGTAAGTTATGGGGCAGTAACAGTACACTTTTCAAAACGTGTTTTTCAGCCCGAAATAAACGCGTTTTTTCAGACAACTGAATCCCCATGTAGCAACAAGGCTCAGAAGAGCCCACACACTCAGATCTTAACCCCAGTGTGCTGAAAGTGTCAAAACATGTTTTTCAGCAGAAATAAACATGTTTCTGCAAGTTTGGTCAACCCCATGTAAGTTATGGGGCAGTAACAGTACACTTTTCAAAACGTGTTTTTCAGCCCGAAATAAACGCGTTTTTTCAGACAACTGAATCCCCATGTAGCAGCAAGGCTCAGAAGAGCCCACACACTCAGATCTTAACCCCAGTGTGCTGAAAGTGTCAAAACATGTTTTTCAGCAGAAATAAACATGTTTCTGCAAGTTTGGTCAACCCCATGTAAGTTATGGGGCAGTAACAGTACACTTTTCAAAACGTGTTTTTCAGCCCGAAATAAACGCGTTTTTTCAGACAACTGAATCCCCATGTAGCAACAAGGCTCAGAAGAGCCCACACACTCAGATCTTAACCCCAGTGTGCTGAAAGTGTCAAAACATGTTTTTCAGCAGAAATAAACATGTTTCTGCAAGTTTGGTCAACCCCATGTAAGTTATGGGGCAGTAACAGTACACTCTGCAAAACGTGTTTTTCAGCCCGAAATAAACGCGTTTTTTCAGACAACTGAATCCCCATGTAGCAGCAAGGCTCAGAAGAGCCCACACACTCAGATCTTAACCCCAGTGTGCTGAAAGTGTCAAAACATGTTTTTCAGCAGAAATAAACATGTTTCTGCAAGTTTGGTCAACCCCATGTAAGTTATGGGGCAGTAACAGTACACTTTTCAAAACGTGTTTTTCAGCCCGAAATAAACGCGTTTTTTCAGACAACTGAATACCCATGTAGCAGCAAGGCTCAGAAGAGCCCACACACTCAGATCTTAACCCCAGTGTGCTGAAAGTGTCAAAACATGTTTTTCAGCAGAAATAAACATGTTTCTGCAAGTTTGGTCAACCCCATGTAAGTTATGGGGCAGTAACAGTACACTTTTCAAAACGTGTTTTTCAGCCCGAAATAAACGCGTTTTTTCAGACAACTGAATCCCCATGTAGCAGCAAGGCTCAGAAGAGCCCACACACTCAGATCTTAACCCCAGTGTGCTGAAAGTGTCAAAACATGTTTTTCAGCAGAAATAAACATGTTTCTGCAAGTTTGGTCAACCCCATGTAAGTTATGGGGCAGTAACAGTACACTTTTCAAAACGTGTTTTTCAGCCCGAAATAAACGCGTTTTTTCAGACAACTGAATACCCATGTAGCAGCAAGGCTCAGAAGAGCCCACACACTCAGATCTTAACCCCAGTGTGCAGAAAGGGTCAAAACGTGTTTTTCAGCAGAAATAAACATGTTTCTGCAAGTTTGGTCAACCCCATGTAAGTTATGGGGCAGTAACAGTACACTCTGCAAAACGTGTTTTTCAGCCCGAAATAAACGCGTTTTTTCAGACAACTGAATCCCCATGTAGCAGCAAGGCTCAGAAGAGCCCACACACTCAGATCTTAACCCCAGTGTGCTGAAAGTGTCAAAACATGTTTTTCAGCAGAAATAAACATGTTTCTGCAAGTTTGGTCAACCCCATGTAAGTTATGGGGCAGTAACAGTACACTTTTCAAAACGTGTTTTTCAGCCCGAAATAAACGCGTTTTTTCAGACAACTGAATCCCCATGTAGCAACAAGGCTCAGAAGAGCCCACACACTCAGATCTTAACCCCAGTGTGCTGAAAGTGTCAAAACATGTTTTTCAGCAGAAATAAACATGTTTCTGCAAGTTTGGTCAACCCCATGTAAGTTATGGGGCAGTAACAGTACACTTTTCAAAACGTGTTTTTCAGCCCGAAATAAACGCGTTTTTTCAGACAACTGAATCCCCATGTAGCAGCAAGGCTCAGAAGAGCCCACACACTCAGATCTTAACCCCAGTGTGCAGAAAGTTTCAAAACATGTTTTTCAGCAGAAATAAACATGTTTCTGCAAGTTTGGTCAACCCCATGTAAGTTATGGGGCAGTAACAGTACACTTTTCAAAACGTGTTTTTCAGCCCGAAATAAACGCGTTTTTTCAGACAACTGAATACCCATGTAGCAACAAGGCTCAGAAGAGCCCACACACTCAGATCTTAACCCCAGTGTGCTGAAAGTGTCAAAACATGTTTTTCAGCAGAAATAAACATGTTTCTGCAAGTTTGGTCAACCCCATGTAAGTTATGGGGCAGTAACAGTACACTTTTCAAAACGTGTTTTTCAGCCCGAAATAAACGCGTTTTTTCAGACAACTGAATACCCATGTAGCAGCAAGTCTCAGAAGAGCCCACACACTCAGCTCTTAACCCCAGTGTGCAGAAAGGGTCAAAACGTGTTTTTCAGCAGAAATAAACATGTTTCTGCAAGTTTGGTCAATCCCATGTAAGTTATGGGGCAGTAACAGTACACTCTGCAAAACGTGTTTTTCAGCCCGAAATAAACGCGTTTTTTCAGACAACTGAATCCCCATGTAGCAGCAAGGCTCAGAAGAGCCCACACACTCAGATCTTAACCCCAGTGTGCTGAAAGTGTCAAAACATGTTTTTCAGCAGAAATAAACATGTTTCTGCAAGTTTGGTCAACCCCATGTAAGTTATGGGGCAGTAACAGTACACTTTTCAAAACGTGTTTTTCAGCCCGAAATAAACGCGTTTTTTCAGACAACTGAATCCCCATGTAGCAACAAGGCTCAGAAGAGCCCACACACTCAGATCTTAACCCCAGTGTGCTGAAAGTGTCAAAACATGTTTTTCAGCAGAAATAAACATGTTTCTGCAAGTTTGGTCAACCCCATGTAAGTTATGGGGCAGTAACAGTACACTTTTCAAAACGTGTTTTTCAGCCCGAAATAAACGCGTTTTTTCAGACAACTGAATCCCCATGTAGCAACAAGGCTCAGAAGAGCCCACACACTCAGATCTTAACCCCAGTGTGCTGAAAGTGTCAAAACATGTTTTTCAGCAGAAATAAACATGTTTCTGCAAGTTTGGTCAACCCCATGTAAGTTATGGGGCAGTAACAGTACACTTTTCAAAACGTGTTTTTCAGCCCGAAATAAACGCGTTTTTTCAGACAACTGAATACCCATGTAGCAGCAAGGCTCAGAAGAGCCCACACACTCAGATCTTAACCCCAGTGTGCAGAAAGGGTCAAAACGTGTTTTTCAGCAGAAATAAACATGTTTCTGCAAGTTTGGTCAACCCCATGTAAGTTATGGGGCAGTAACAGTACACTTTTCAAAACGTGTTTTTCAGCCCGAAATAAACGCGTTTTTTCAGACAACTGAATCCCCATGTAGCAACAAGGCTCAGAAGAGCCCACACACTCAGATCTTAACCCCAGTGTGCTGAAAGTGTCAAAACATGTTTTTCAGCAGAAATAAACATGTTTCTGCAAGTTTGGTCAACCCCATGTAAGTTATGGGGCAGTAACAGTACACTTTTCAAAACGTGTTTTTCAGCCCGAAATAAACGCGTTTTTTCAGACAACTGAATCCCCATGTAGCAACAAGGCTCAGAAGAGCCCACACACTCAGATCTTAACCCCAGTGTGCTGAAAGTGTCAAAACATGTTTTTCAGCAGAAATAAACATGTTTCTGCAAGTTTGGTCAACCCCATGTAAGTTATGGGGCAGTAACAGTACACTTTTCAAAACGTGTTTTTCAGCCCGAAATAAACGCGTTTTTTCAGACAACTGAATCCCCATGTAGCAACAAGGCTCAGAAGAGCCCACACACTCAGATCTTAACCCCAGTGTGCTGAAAGTGTCAAAACATGTTTTTCAGCAGAAATAAACATGTTTCTGCAAGTTTGGTCAACCCCATGTAAGTTATGGGGCAGTAACAGTACACTTTTCAAAACGTGTTTTTCAGCCCGAAATAAACGCGTTTTTTCAGACAACTGAATACCCATGTAGCAGCAAGGCTCAGAAGAGCCCACACACTCAGATCTTAACCCCAGTGTGCTGAAAGTGTCAAAACATGTTTTTCAGCAGAAATAAACATGTTTCTGCAAGTTTGGTCAACCCCATGTAAGTTATGGGGCAGTAACAGTACACTCTGCAAAACGTGTTTCTCAGCCCGAAATAAACGCGTTTTTTCAGACAACTGAATCCCCATGTAGCAGCAAGGCTCAGAAGAGCCCACACACTCAGATCTTAACCCCAGTGTGCTGAAAGTGTCAAAACATGTTTTTCAGCAGAAATAAACATGTTTCTGCAAGTTTGGTCAACCCCATGTAAGTTATGGGGCAGTAACAGTACACTTTTCAAAACGTGTTTTTCAGCCCGAAATAAACGCGTTTTTTCAAACAACTGAATCCCCATGTAGCAACAAGGCTCAGAAGAGCCCACACACTCAGATCTTAACCCCAGTGTGCTGAAAGTGTCAAAACATGTTTTTCAGCAGAAATAAACATGTTTCTGCAAGTTTGGTCAACCCCATGTAAGTTATGGGGCAGTAACAGTACACTTTTCAAAACGTGTTTTTCAGCCCGAAATAAACGCGTTTTTTCAGACAACTGAATACCCATGTAGCAACAAGGCTCAGAAGAGCCCACACACTCAGATCTTAACCCCAGTGTGCTGAAAGTGTCAAAACATGTTTTTCAGCAGAAATAAACATGTTTCTGCAAGTTTGGTCAACCCCATGTAAGTTATGGGGCAGTAACAGTACACTTTTCAAAACGTGTTTTTCAGCCCGAAATAAACGCGTTTTTTCAGACAACTGAATCCCCATGTAGCAACAAGGCTCAGAAGAGCCCACACACTCAGATCTTAACCCCAGTGTGCTGAAAGTGTCAAAACATGTTTTTCAGCAGAAATAAACATGTTTCTGCAAGTTTGGTCAACCCCATGTAAGTTATGGGGCAGTAACAGTACACTTTTCAAAACGTGTTTTTCAGCCCGAAATAAACGCGTTTTTTCAGACAACTGAATCCCCATGTAGCAACAAGGCTCAGAAGAGCCCACACACTCAGATCTTAACCCCAGTGTGCTGAAAGTGTCAAAACATGTTTTTCAGCAGAAATAAACATGTTTCTGCAAGTTTGGTCAACCCCATGTAAGTTATGGGGCAGTAACAGTACACTCTGCAAAACGTGTTTTTCAGCCCGAAATAAACGCGTTTTTTCAGACAACTGAATCCCCATGTAGCAGCAAGGCTCAGAAGAGCCCACACACTCAGATCTTAACCCCAGTGTGCAGAAAGGTTCAAAACATGTTTTTCAGCAGAAATAAACATGTTTCTGCAAGTTTGGTCAACCCCATGTAAGTTATGGGGCAGTAACAGTACACTTTTCAAAACGTGTTTTTCAGCCCGAAATAAACGCGTTTTTTCAGACAACTGAATACCCATGTAGCAGCAAGGCTCAGAAGAGCCCACACACTCAGATCTTAACCCCAGTGTGCTGAAAGTGTCAAAACATGTTTTTCAGCAGAAATAAACATGTTTCTGCAAGTTTGGTCAACCCCATGTAAGTTATGGGGCAGTAACAGTACACTTTTCAAAACGTGTTTTTCAGCCCGAAATAAACGCGTTTTTTCAGACAACTGAATCCCCATGTAGCAACAAGGCTCAGAAGAGCCCACACACTCAGATCTTAACCCCAGTGTGCTGAAAGTGTCAAAACATGTTTTTCAGCAGAAATAAACATGTTTCTGCAAGTTTGGTCAACCCCATGTAAGTTATGGGGCAGTAACAGTACACTTTTCAAAACGTGTTTTTCAGCCCGAAATAAACGCGTTTTTTCAGACAACTGAATACCCATGTAGCAGCAAGTCTCAGAAGAGCCCACACACTCAGCTCTTAACCCCAGTGTGCAGAAAGGGTCAAAACGTGTTTTTCAGCAGAAATAAACATGTTTCTGCAAGTTTGGTCAATCCCATGTAAGTTATGGGGCAGTAACAGTACACTCTGCAAAACGTGTTTTTCAGCCCGAAATAAACGCGTTTTTTCAGACAACTGAATCCCCATGTAGCAGCAAGGCTCAGAAGAGCCCACACACTCAGATCTTAACCCCAGTGTGCTGAAAGTGTCAAAACATGTTTTTCAGCAGAAATAAACATGTTTCTGCAAGTTTGGTCAACCCCATGTAAGTTATGGGGCAGTAACAGTACACTTTTCAAAACGTGTTTTTCAGCCCGAAATAAACGCGTTTTTTCAGACAACTGAATCCCCATGTAGCAGCAAGGCTCAGAAGAGCCCACACACTCAGATCTTAACCCCAGTGTGCTGAAAGTGTCAAAACATGTTTTTCAGCAGAAATAAACATGTTTCTGCAAGTTTGGTCAACCCCATGTAAGTTATGGGGCAGTAACAGTACACTTTTCAAAACGTGTTTTTCAGCCCGAAATAAACGCGTTTTTTCAGACAACTGAATCCCCATGTAGCAACAAGGCTCAGAAGAGCCCACACACTCAGATCTTAACCCCAGTGTGCTGAAAGTGTCAAAACATGTTTTTCAGCAGAAATAAACATGTTTCTGCAAGTTTGGTCAACCCCATGTAAGTTATGGGGCAGTAACAGTACACTTTTCAAAACATGTTTTTCAGCCCGAAATAAACGCGTTTTTTCAGACAACTGAATCCCCATGTAGCAGCAAGGCTCAGAAGAGCCCACACACTCAGATCTTAACCCCAGTGTGCTGAAAGTGTCAAAACATGTTTTTCAGCAGAAATAAACATGTTTCTGCAAGTTTGGTCAACCCCATGTAAGTTATGGGGCAGTAACAGTACACTTTTCAAAACGTGTTTTTCAGCCCGAAATAAACGCGTTTTTTCAGACAACTGAATCCCCATGTAGCAACAAGGCTCAGAAGAGCCCACACACTCAGATCTTAACCCCAGTGTGCTGAAAGTGTCAAAACATGTTTTTCAGCAGAAATAAACATGTTTCTGCAAGTTTGGTCAACCCCATGTAAGTTATGGGGCAGTAACAGTACACTCTGCAAAACGTGTTTTTCAGCCCGAAATAAACGCGTTTTTTCAGACAACTGAATCCCCATGTAGCAGCAAGGCTCAGAAGAGCCCACACACTCAGATCTTAACCCCAGTGTGCTGAAAGTGTCAAAACATGTTTTTCAGCAGAAATAAACATGTTTCTGCAAGTTTGGTCAACCCCATGTAAGTTATGGGGCAGTAACAGTACACTTTTCAAAACGTGTTTTTCAGCCCGAAATAAACGCGTTTTTTCAGACAACTGAATACCCATGTAGCAGCAAGGCTCAGAAGAGCCCACACACTCAGATCTTAACCCCAGTGTGCAGAAATGGTCAAAACGTGTTTTTCAGCAGAAATAAACATGTTTCTGCAAGTTTGGTCAACCCCATGTAAGTTATGGGGCAGTAACAGTACACTCTGCAAAACGTGTTTTTCAGCCCGAAATAAACGCGTTTTTTCAGACAACTGAATCCCCATGTAGCAGCAAGGCTCAGAAGAGCCCACACACTCAGATCTTAACCCCAGTGTGCTGAAAGTGTCAAAACATGTTTTTCAGCAGAAATAAACATGTTTCTGCAAGTTTGGTCAACCCCATGTAAGTTATGGGGCAGTAACAGTACACTTTTCAAAACGTGTTTTTCAGCCCGAAATAAACGCGTTTTTTCAAACAACTGAATCCCCATGTAGCAACAAGGCTCAGAAGAGCCCACACACTCAGATCTTAACCCCAGTGTGCTGAAAGTGTCAAAACATGTTTTTCAGCAGAAATAAACATGTTTCTGCAAGTTTGGTCAACCCCATGTAAGTTATGGGGCAGTAACAGTACACTTTTCAAAACGTGTTTTTTAGCCCGAAATAAACGCGTTTTTTCAGACAACTGAATCCCCATGTAGCAACAAGGCTCAGAAGAGCCCACACACTCAGATCTTAACCCCAGTGTGCTGAAAGTGTCAAAACATGTTTTTCAGCAGAAATAAACATGTTTCTGCAAGTTTGGTCAACCCCATGTAAGTTATGGGGCAGTAACAGTACACTTTTCAAAACGTGTTTTTCAGCCCGAAATAAACGCGTTTTTTCAGACAACTGAATACCCATGTAGCAGCAAGGCTCAGAAGAGCCCACACACTCAGATCTTAACCCCAGTGTGCAGAAAGGGTCAAAACGTGTTTTTCAGCAGAAATAAACATGTTTCTGCAAGTTTGGTCAACCCCATGTAAGTTATGGGGCAGTAACAGTACACTCTGCAAAACGTGTTTTTCAGCCCGAAATAAACGCGTTTTTTCAGACAACTGAATCCCCATGTAGCAGCAAGGCTCAGAAGAGCCCACACACTCAGATCTTAACCCCAGTGTGCTGAAAGTGTCAAAACATGTTTTTCAGCAGAAATAAACATGTTTCTGCAAGTTTGGTCAACCCCATGTAAGTTATGGGGCAGTAACAGTACACTTTTCAAAACGTGTTTTTCAGCCCGAAATAAACGCGTTTTTTCAGACAACTGAATCCCCATGTAGCAACAAGGCTCAGAAGAGCCCACACACTCAGATCTTAACCCCAGTGTGCTGAAAGTGTCAAAACATGTTTTTCAGCAGAAATAAACATGTTTCTGCAAGTTTGGTCAACCCCATGTAAGTTATGGGGCAGTAACAGTACACTTTTCAAAACGTGTTTTTTAGCCCGAAATAAACGCGTTTTTTCAGACAACTGAATCCCCATGTAGCAACAAGGCTCAGAAGAGCCCACACACTCAGATCTTAACCCCAGTGTGCTGAAAGTGTCAAAACATGTTTTTCAGCAGAAATAAACATGTTTCTGCAAGTTTGGTCAACCCCATGTAAGTTATGGGGCAGTAACAGTACACTTTTCAAAACGTGTTTTTCAGCCCGAAATAAACGCGTTTTTTCAGACAACTGAATACCCATGTAGCAGCAAGGCTCAGAAGAGCCCACACACTCAGATCTTAACCCCAGTGTGCAGAAAGGGTCAAAACGTGTTTTTCAGCAGAAATAAACATGTTTCTGCAAGTTTGGTCAACCCCATGTAAGTTATGGGGCAGTAACAGTACACTCTGCAAAACGTGTTTTTCAGCCCGAAATAAACGCGTTTTTTCAGACAACTGAATCCCCATGTAGCAGCAAGGCTCAGAAGAGCCCACACACTCAGATCTTAACCCCAGTGTGCTGAAAGTGTCAAAACATGTTTTTCAGCAGAAATAAACATGTTTCTGCAAGTTTGGTCAACCCCATGTAAGTTATGGGGCAGTAACAGTACACTTTTCAAAACGTGTTTTTCAGCCCGAAATAAACGCGTTTTTTCAGACAACTGAATCCCCATGTAGCAACAAGGCTCAGAAGAGCCCACACACTCAGATCTTAACCCCAGTGTGCTGAAAGTGTCAAAACATGTTTTTCAGCAGAAATAAACATGTTTCTGCAAGTTTGGTCAACCCCATGTAAGTTATGGGGCAGTAACAGTACACTCTGCAAAACGTGTTTTTCAGCCCGAAATAAACGCGTTTTTTCAGACAACTGAATCCCCATGTAGCAGCAAGGCTCAGAAGAGCCCACACACTCAGATCTTAACCCCAGTGTGCAGAAAGGTTCAAAACATGTTTTTCAGCAGAAATAAACATGTTTCTGCAAGTTTGGTCAACCCCATGTAAGTTATGGGGCAGTAACAGCACACTTTTCAAAACGTGTTTTTCAGCCCGAAATAAACGCGTTTTTTCAGACAACTGAATACCCATGTAGCAGCAAGGCTCAGAAGAGCCCACACACTCAGATCTTAACCCCAGTGTGCTGAAAGTGTCAAAACATGTTTTTCAGCAGAAATAAACATGTTTCTGCAAGTTTGGTCAACCCCATGTAAGTTATGGGGCAGTAACAGAACACTTTTCAAAACGTGTTTTTCAGCCCGAAATAAACGCGTTTTTTCAGACAACTGAATCCCCATGTAGCAACAAGGCTCAGAAGAGCCCACACACTCAGATCTTAACCCCAGTGTGCTGAAAGTGTCAAAACATGTTTTTCAGCAGAAATAAACATGTTTCTGCAAATTTGGTCAACCCCATGTAAGTTATGGGGCAGTAACAGTACACTTTTCAAAACGTGTTTTTCAGCCCGAAATAAACGCGTTTTTTCAGACAACTGAATACCCATGTAGCAGCAAGTCTCAGAAGAGCCCACACACTCAGCTCTTAACCCCAGTGTGCAGAAAGGGTCAAAACGTGTTTTTCAGCAGAAATAAATATGTTTCTGCAAGTTTGGTCAATCCCATGTAAGTTATGGGGCAGTAACAGTACACTCTGCAAAACGTGTTTTTCAGCCCGAAATAAACGCGTTTTTTCAGACAACTGAATCCCCATGTAGCAGCAAGGCTCAGAAGAGCCCACACACTCAGATCTTAACCCCAGTGTGCTGAAAGTGTCAAAACATGTTTTTCAGCAGAAATAAACATGTTTCTGCAAGTTTGGTCAACCCCATGTAAGTTATGGGGCAGTAACAGTACACTTTTCAAAACGTGTTTTTCAGCCCGAAATAAACGCGTTTTTTCAGACAACTGAATCCCCATGTAGCAACAAGGCTCAGAAGAGCCCACACACTCAGATCTTAACCCCAGTGTGCTGAAAGTGTCAAAACATGTTTTTCAGCAGAAATAAACATGTTTCTGCAAGTTTGGTCAACCCCATGTAAGTTATGGGGCAGTAACAGTACACTTTTCAAAACGTGTTTTTCAGCCCGAAATAAACGCGTTTTTTCAGACAACTGAATACCCATGTAGCAGCAAGGCTCAGAAGAGCCCACACACTCAGATCTTAACCCCAGTGTGCAGAAAGGGTCAAAACGTGTTTTTCAGCAGAAATAAACATGTTTCTGCAAGTTTGGTCAACCCCATGTAAGTTATGGGGCAGTAACAGTACACTTTTCAAAACGTGTTTTTCAGCCCGAAATAAACGCGTTTTTTCAGACAACTGAATCCCCATGTAGCAACAAGGCTCAGAAGAGCCCACACACTCAGATCTTAACCCCAGTGTGCTGAAAGTGTCAAAACATGTTTTTCAGCAGAAATAAACATGTTTCTGCAAGTTTGGTCAACCCCATGTAAGTTATGGGGCAGTAACAGTACACTTTTCAAAACGTGTTTTTCAGCCCGAAATAAACGCGTTTTTTCAGACAACTGAATCCCCATGTAGCAACAAGGCTCAGAGGAGCCCACACACTCAGATCTTAACCCCAGTGTGCTGAAAGTGTCAAAACATGTTTTTCAGCAGAAATAAACATGTTTCTGCAAGTTTGGTCAACCCCATGTAAGTTATGGGGCAGTAACAGTACACTTTTCAAAACGTGTTTTTCAGCCCGAAATAAACGCGTTTTTTCAAACAACTGAATCCCCATGTAGCAACAAGGCTCAGAAGAGCCCACACACTCAGATCTTAACCCCAGTGTGCTGAAAGTGTCAAAACATGTTTTTCAGCAGAAATAAACATGTTTCTGCAAGTTTGGTCAACCCCATGTAAGTTATGGGGCAGTAACAGTACACTTTTCAAAACGTGTTTTTCAGCCCGAAATAAACGCGTTTTTTCAGACAACTGAATCCCCATGTAGCAGCAAGGCTCAGAAGAGCCCACACACTCAGATCTTAACCCCAGTGTGCTGAAAGTGTCAAAACATGTTTTTCAGCAGAAATAAACATGTTTCTGCAAGTTTGGTCAACCCCATGTAAGTTATGGGGCAGTAACAGTACACTTTTCAAAACGTGTTTTTCAGCCCGAAATAAACGCGTTTTTTCAGACAACTGAATCCCCATGTAGCAACAAGGCTCAGAAGAGCCCACACACTCAGATCTTAACCCCAGTGTGCTGAAAGTGTCAAAACATGTTTTTCAGCAGAAATAAACATGTTTCTGCAAGTTTGGTCAACCCCATGTAAGTTATGGGGCAGTAACAGTACACTCTGCAAAACGTGTTTTTCAGCCCGAAATAAACGCGTTTTTTCAGACAACTGAATCCCCATGTAGCAGCAAGGCTCAGAAGAGCCCACACACTCAGATCTTAACCCCAGTGTGCTGAAAGTGTCAAAACATGTTTTTCAGCAGAAATAAACATGTTTCTGCAAGTTTGGTCAACCCCATGTAAGTTATGGGGCAGTAACAGTACACTTTTCAAAACGTGTTTTTCAGCCCGAAATAAACGCGTTTTTTCAGACAACTGAATACCCATGTAGCAGCAAGGCTCAGAAGAGCCCACACACTCAGATCTTAACCCCAGTGTGCAGAAAGGGTCAAAACGTGTTTTTCAGCAGAAATAAACATGTTTCTGCAAGTTTGGTCAACCCCATGTAAGTTATGGGGCAGTAACAGTACACTCTGCAAAACGTGTTTTTCAGCCCGAAATAAACGCGTTTTTTCAGACAACTGAATCCCCATGTAGCAGCAAGGCTCAGAAGAGCCCACACACTCAGATCTTAACCCCAGTGTGCTGAAAGTGTCAAAACATGTTTTTCAGCAGAAATAAACATGTTTCTGCAAGTTTGGTCAACCCCATGTAAGTTATGGGGCAGTAACAGTACACTTTTCAAAACGTGTTTTTCAGCCCGAAATAAACGCGTTTTTTCAGACAACTGAATCCCCATGTAGCAACAAGGCTCAGAAGAGCCCACACACTCAGATCTTAACCCCAGTGTGCTGAAAGTGTCAAAACATGTTTTTCAGCAGAAATAAACATGTTTCTGCAAGTTTGGTCAACCCCATGTAAGTTATGGGGCAGTAACAGTACACTCTGCAAAACGTGTTTTTCAGCCCGAAATAAACGCGTTTTTTCAGACAACTGAATCCCCATGTAGCAGCAAGGCTCAGAAGAGCCCACACACTCAGATCTTAACCCCAGTGTGCAGAAAGGTTCAAAACATGTTTTTCAGCAGAAATAAACATGTTTCTGCAAGTTTGGTCAACCCCATGTAAGTTATGGGGCAGTAACAGCACACTTTTCAAAACGTGTTTTTCAGCCCGAAATAAACGCGTTTTTTCAGACAACTGAATACCCATGTAGCAGCAAGGCTCAGAAGAGCCCACACACTCAGATCTTAACCCCAGTGTGCTGAAAGTGTCAAAACATGTTTTTCAGCAGAAATAAACATGTTTCTGCAAGTTTGGTCAACCCCATGTAAGTTATGGGGCAGTAACAGAACACTTTTCAAAACGTGTTTTTCAGCCCGAAATAAACGCGTTTTTTCAGACAACTGAATCCCCATGTAGCAACAAGGCTCAGAAGAGCCCACACACTCAGATCTTAACCCCAGTGTGCTGAAAGTGTCAAAACATGTTTTTCAGCAGAAATAAACATGTTTCTGCAAATTTGGTCAACCCCATGTAAGTTATGGGGCAGTAACAGTACACTTTTCAAAACGTGTTTTTCAGCCCGAAATAAACGCGTTTTTTCAGACAACTGAATACCCATGTAGCAGCAAGTCTCAGAAGAGCCCACACACTCAGCTCTTAACCCCAGTGTGCAGAAAGGGTCAAAACGTGTTTTTCAGCAGAAATAAACATGTTTCTGCAAGTTTGGTCAATCCCATGTAAGTTATGGGGCAGTAACAGTACACTCTGCAAAACGTGTTTTTCAGCCCGAAATAAACGCGTTTTTTCAGACAACTGAATCCCCATGTAGCAGCAAGGCTCAGAAGAGCCCACACACTCAGATCTTAACCCCAGTGTGCTGAAAGTGTCAAAACATGTTTTTCAGCAGAAATAAACATGTTTCTGCAAGTTTGGTCAACCCCATGTAAGTTATGGGGCAGTAACAGTACACTTTTCAAAACGTGTTTTTCAGCCCGAAATAAACGCGTTTTTTCAGACAACTGAATCCCCATGTAGCAACAAGGCTCAGAAGAGCCCACACACTCAGATCTTAACCCCAGTGTGCTGAAAGTGTCAAAACATGTTTTTCAGCAGAAATAAACATGTTTCTGCAAGTTTGGTCAACCCCATGTAAGTTATGGGGCAGTAACAGTACACTTTTCAAAACGTGTTTTTCAGCCCGAAATAAACGCGTTTTTTCAGACAACTGAATACCCATGTAGCAGCAAGGCTCAGAAGAGCCCACACACTCAGATCTTAACCCCAGTGTGCAGAAAGGGTCAAAACGTGTTTTTCAGCAGAAATAAACATGTTTCTGCAAGTTTGGTCAACCCCATGTAAGTTATGGGGCAGTAACAGTACACTTTTCAAAACGTGTTTTTCAGCCCGAAATAAACGCGTTTTTTCAGACAACTGAATCCCCATGTAGCAACAAGGCTCAGAAGAGCCCACACACTCAGATCTTAACCCCAGTGTGCTGAAAGTGTCAAAACATGTTTTTCAGCAGAAATAAACATGTTTCTGCAAGTTTGGTCAACCCCATGTAAGTTATGGGGCAGTAACAGTACACTTTTCAAAACGTGTTTTTCAGCCCGAAATAAACGCGTTTTTTCAGACAACTGAATCCCCATGTAGCAACAAGGCTCAGAAGAGCCCACACACTCAGATCTTAACCCCAGTGTGCTGAAAGTGTCAAAACATGTTTTTCAGCAGAAATAAACATGTTTCTGCAAGTTTGGTCAACCCCATGTAAGTTATGGGGCAGTAACAGTACACTTTTCAAAACGTGTTTTTCAGCCCGAAATAAACGCGTTTTTTCAGACAACTGAATCCCCATGTAGCAACAAGGCTCAGAAGAGCCCACACACTCAGATCTTAACCCCAGTGTGCTGAAAGTGTCAAAACATGTTTTTCAGCAGAAATAAACATGTTTCTGCAAGTTTGGTCAACCCCATGTAAGTTATGGGGCAGTAACAGTACACTTTTCAAAACGTGTTTTTCAGCCCGAAATAAACGCGTTTTTTCAGACAACTGAATCCCCATGTAGCAGCAAGGCTCAGAAGAGCCCACACACTCAGATCTTAACCCCAGTGTGCTGAAAGTGTCAAAACATGTTTTTCAGCAGAAATAAACATGTTTCTGCAAGTTTGGTCAACCCCATGTAAGTTATGGGGCAGTAACAGTACACTTTTCAAAACGTGTTTTTCAGCCCGAAATAAACGCGTTTTTTCAGACAACTGAATCCCCATGTAGCAACAAGGCTCAGAAGAGCCCACACACTCAGATCTTAACCCCAGTGTGCTGAAAGTGTCAAAACATGTTTTTCAGCAGAAATAAACATGTTTCTGCAAGTTTGGTCAACCCCATGTAAGTTATGGGGCAGTAACAGTACACTCTGCAAAACGTGTTTTTCAGCCCGAAATAAACGCGTTTTTTCAGACAACTGAATCCCCATGTAGCAGCAAGGCTCAGAAGAGCCCACACACTCAGATCTTAACCCCAGTGTGCTGAAAGTGTCAAAACATGTTTTTCAGCAGAAATAAACATGTTTCTGCAAGTTTGGTCAACCCCATGTAAGTTATGGGGCAGTAACAGTACACTTTTCAAAACGTGTTTTTCAGCCCGAAATAAACGCGTTTTTTCAGACAACTGAATACCCATGTAGCAGCAAGGCTCAGAAGAGCCCACACACTCAGATCTTAACCCCAGTGTGCTGAAAGTGTCAAAACATGTTTTTCAGCAGAAATAAACATGTTTCTGCAAGTTTGGTCAACCCCATGTAAGTTATGGGGCAGTAACAGTACACTTTTCAAAACGTGTTTTTCAGCCCGAAATAAACGCGTTTTTTCAGACAACTGAATCCCCATGTAGCAGCAAGGCTCAGAAGAGCCCACACACTCAGATCTTAACCCCAGTGTGCTGAAAGTGTCAAAACATGTTTTTCAGCAGAAATAAACATGTTTCTGCAAGTTTGGTCAACCCCATGTAAGTTATGGGGCAGTAACAGTACACTTTTCAAAACGTGTTTTTCAGCCCGAAATAAACGCGTTTTTTCAGACAACTGAATACCCATGTAGCAGCAAGGCTCAGAAGAGCCCACACACTCAGATCTTAACCCCAGTGTGCAGAAAGGGTCAAAACGTGTTTTTCAGCAGAAATAAACATGTTTCTGCAAGTTTGGTCAACCCCATGTAAGTTATGGGGCAGTAACAGTACACTCTGCAAAACGTGTTTTTCAGCCCGAAATAAACGCGTTTTTTCAGACAACTGAATCCCCATGTAGCAGCAAGGCTCAGAAGAGCCCACACACTCAGATCTTAACCCCAGTGTGCTGAAAGTGTCAAAACATGTTTTTCAGCAGAAATAAACATGTTTCTGCAAGTTTGGTCAACCCCATGTAAGTTATGGGGCAGTAACAGTACACTTTTCAAAACGTGTTTTTCAGCCCGAAATAAACGCGTTTTTTCAGACAACTGAATCCCCATGTAGCAACAAGGCTCAGAAGAGCCCACACACTCAGATCTTAACCCCAGTGTGCTGAAAGTGTCAAAACATGTTTTTCAGCAGAAATAAACATGTTTCTGCAAGTTTGGTCAACCCCATGTAAGTTATGGGGCAGTAACAGTACACTTTTCAAAACGTGTTTTTCAGCCCGAAATAAACGCGTTTTTTCAGACAACTGAATCCCCATGTAGCAGCAAGGCTCAGAAGAGCCCACACACTCAGATCTTAACCCCAGTGTGCAGAAAGTTTCAAAACATGTTTTTCAGCAGAAATAAACATGTTTCTGCAAGTTTGGTCAACCCCATGTAAGTTATGGGGCAGTAACAGTACACTTTTCAAAACGTGTTTTTCAGCCCGAAATAAACGCGTTTTTTCAGACAACTGAATACCCATGTAGCAACAAGGCTCAGAAGAGCCCACACACTCAGATCTTAACCCCAGTGTGCTGAAAGTGTCAAAACATGTTTTTCAGCAGAAATAAACATGTTTCTGCAAGTTTGGTCAACCCCATGTAAGTTATGGGGCAGTAACAGTACACTTTTCAAAACGTGTTTTTCAGCCCGAAATAAACGCGTTTTTTCAGACAACTGAATACCCATGTAGCAGCAAGTCTCAGAAGAGCCCACACACTCAGCTCTTAACCCCAGTGTGCAGAAAGGGTCAAAACGTGTTTTTCAGCAGAAATAAACATGTTTCTGCAAGTTTGGTCAATCCCATGTAAGTTATGGGGCAGTAACAGTACACTCTGCAAAACGTGTTTTTCAGCCCGAAATAAACGCGTTTTTTCAGACAACTGAATCCCCATGTAGCAGCAAGGCTCAGAAGAGCCCACACACTCAGATCTTAACCCCAGTGTGCTGAAAGTGTCAAAACGTGTTTTTCAGCAGAAATAAACATGTTTCTGCAAGTTTGGTCAACCCCATGTAAGTTATGGGGCAGTAACAGTACACTTTTCAAAACGTGTTTTTCAGCCCGAAATAAACGCGTTTTTTCAGACAACTGAATCCCCATGTAGCAACAAGGCTCAGAAGAGCCCACACACTCAGATCTTAACCCCAGTGTGCTGAAAGTGTCAAAACATGTTTTTCAGCAGAAATAAACATGTTTCTGCAAGTTTGGTCAACCCCATGTAAGTTATGGGGCAGTAACAGTACACTTTTCAAAACGTGTTTTTCAGCCCGAAATAAACGCGTTTTTTCAGACAACTGAATCCCCATGTAGCAACAAGGCTCAGAAGAGCCCACACACTCAGATCTTAACCCCAGTGTGCTGAAAGTGTCAAAACATGTTTTTCAGCAGAAATAAACATGTTTCTGCAAGTTTGGTCAACCCCATGTAAGTTATGGGGCAGTAACAGTACACTTTTCAAAACGTGTTTTTCAGCCCGAAATAAACGCGTTTTTTCAGACAACTGAATCCCCATGTAGCAACAAGGCTCAGAAGAGCCCACACACTCAGATCTTAACCCCAGTGTGCTGAAAGTGTCAAAACATGTTTTTCAGCAGAAATAAACATGTTTCTGCAAGTTTGGTCAACCCCATGTAAGTTATGGGGCAGTAACAGTACACTTTTCAAAACGTGTTTTTCAGCCCGAAATAAACGCGTTTTTTCAGACAACTGAATCCCCATGTAGCAGCAAGGCTCAGAAGAGCCCACACACTCAGATCTTAACCCCAGTGTGCTGAAAGTGTCAAAACATGTTTTTCAGCAGAAATAAACATGTTTCTGCAAGTTTGGTCAACCCCATGTAAGTTATGGGGCAGTAACAGTACACTTTTCAAAACGTGTTTTTCAGCCCGAAATAAACGCGTTTTTTCAGACAACTGAATCCCCATGTAGCAACAAGGCTCAGAAGAGCCCACACACTCAGATCTTAACCCCAGTGTGCTGAAAGTGTCAAAACATGTTTTTCAGCAGAAATAAACATGTTTCTGCAAGTTTGGTCAACCCCATGTAAGTTATGGGGCAGTAACAGTACACTCTGCAAAACGTGTTTTTCAGCCCGAAATAAACGCGTTTTTTCAGACAACTGAATCCCCATGTAGCAGCAAGGCTCAGAAGAGCCCACACACTCAGATCTTAACCCCAGTGTGCTGAAAGTGTCAAAACATGTTTTTCAGCAGAAATAAACATGTTTCTGCAAGTTTGGTCAACCCCATGTAAGTTATGGGGCAGTAACAGTACACTTTTCAAAACGTGTTTTTCAGCCCGAAATAAACGCGTTTTTTCAGACAACTGAATACCCATGTAGCAGCAAGGCTCAGAAGAGCCCACACACTCAGATCTTAACCCCAGTGTGCTGAAAGTGTCAAAACATGTTTTTCAGCAGAAATAAACATGTTTCTGCAAGTTTGGTCAACCCCATGTAAGTTATGGGGCAGTAACAGTACACTTTTCAAAACGTGTTTTTCAGCCCGAAATAAACGCGTTTTTTCAGACAACTGAATCCCCATGTAGCAGCAAGGCTCAGAAGAGCCCACACACTCAGATCTTAACCCCAGTGTGCTGAAAGTGTCAAAACATGTTTTTCAGCAGAAATAAACATGTTTCTGCAAGTTTGGTCAACCCCATGTAAGTTATGGGGCAGTAACAGTACACTTTTCAAAACGTGTTTTTCAGCCCGAAATAAACGCGTTTTTTCAGACAACTGAATACCCATGTAGCAGCAAGGCTCAGAAGAGCCCACACACTCAGATCTTAACCCCAGTGTGCAGAAAGGGTCAAAACGTGTTTTTCAGCAGAAATAAACATGTTTCTGCAAGTTTGGTCAACCCCATGTAAGTTATGGGGCAGTAACAGTACACTCTGCAAAACGTGTTTTTCAGCCCGAAATAAACGCGTTTTTTCAGACAACTGAATCCCCATGTAGCAGCAAGTCTCAGAAGAGCCCACACACTCAGCTCTTAACCCCAGTGTGCAGAAAGGGTCAAAACGTGTTTTTCAGCAGAAATAAACATGTTTCTGCAAGTTTGGTCAATCCCATGTAAGTTATGGGGCAGTAACAGTACACTCTGCAAAACGTGTTTTTCAGCCCGAAATAAACGCGTTTTTTCAGACAACTGAATCCCCATGTAGCAGCAAGGCTCAGAAGAGCCCACACACTCAGATCTTAACCCCAGTGTGCTGAAAGTGTCAAAACATGTTTTTCAGCAGAAATAAACATGTTTCTGCAAGTTTGGTCAACCCCATGTAAGTTATGGGGCAGTAACAGTACACTTTTCAAAACGTGTTTTTCAGCCCGAAATAAACGCGTTTTTTCAGACAACTGAATCCCCATGTAGCAACAAGGCTCAGAAGAGCCCACACACTCAGATCTTAACCCCAGTGTGCTGAAAGTGTCAAAACATGTTTTTCAGCAGAAATAAACATGTTTCTGCAAGTTTGGTCAACCCCATGTAAGTTATGGGGCAGTAACAGTACACTTTTCAAAACGTGTTTTTCAGCCCGAAATAAACGCGTTTTTTCAGACAACTGAATCCCCATGTAGCAACAAGGCTCAGAAGAGCCCACACACTCAGATCTTAACCCCAGTGTGCTGAAAGTGTCAAAACATGTTTTTCAGCAGAAATAAACATGTTTCTGCAAGTTTGGTCAACCCCATGTAAGTTATGGGGCAGTAACAGTACACTTTTCAAAACGTGTTTTTCAGCCCGAAATAAACGCGTTTTTTCAGACAACTGAATACCCATGTAGCAGCAAGGCTCAGAAGAGCCCACACACTCAGATCTTAACCCCAGTGTGCAGAAAGGGTCAAAACGTGTTTTTCAGCAGAAATAAACATGTTTCTGCAAGTTTGGTCAACCCCATGTAAGTTATGGGGCAGTAACAGTACACTTTTCAAAACGTGTTTTTCAGCCCGAAATAAACGCGTTTTTTCAGACAACTGAATCCCCATGTAGCAACAAGGCTCAGAAGAGCCCACACACTCAGATCTTAACCCCAGTGTGCTGAAAGTGTCAAAACATGTTTTTCAGCAGAAATAAACATGTTTCTGCAAGTTTGGTCAACCCCATGTAAGTTATGGGGCAGTAACAGTACACTTTTCAAAACGTGTTTTTCAGCCCGAAATAAACGCGTTTTTTCAGACAACTGAATCCCCATGTAGCAACAAGGCTCAGAAGAGCCCACACACTCAGATCTTAACCCCAGTGTGCTGAAAGTGTCAAAACATGTTTTTCAGCAGAAATAAACATGTTTCTGCAAGTTTGGTCAACCCCATGTAAGTTATGGGGCAGTAACAGTACACTTTTCAAAACGTGTTTTTCAGCCCGAAATAAACGCGTTTTTTCAGACAACTGAATCCCCATGTAGCAACAAGGCTCAGAAGAGCCCACACACTCAGATCTTAACCCCAGTGTGCTGAAAGTGTCAAAACATGTTTTTCAGCAGAAATAAACATGTTTCTGCAAGTTTGGTCAACCCCATGTAAGTTATGGGGCAGTAACAGTACACTTTTCAAAACGTGTTTTTCAGCCCGAAATAAACGCGTTTTTTCAGACAACTGAATACCCATGTAGCAGCAAGGCTCAGAAGAGCCCACACACTCAGATCTTAACCCCAGTGTGCTGAAAGTGTCAAAACATGTTTTTCAGCAGAAATAAACATGTTTCTGCAAGTTTGGTCAACCCCATGTAAGTTATGGGGCAGTAACAGTACACTCTGCAAAACGTGTTTTTCAGCCCGAAATAAACGCGTTTTTTCAGACAACTGAATCCCCATGTAGCAGCAAGGCTCAGAAGAGCCCACACACTCAGATCTTAACCCCAGTGTGCTGAAAGTGTCAAAACATGTTTTTCAGCAGAAATAAACATGTTTCTGCAAGTTTGGTCAACCCCATGTAAGTTATGGGGCAGTAACAGTACACTTTTCAAAACGTGTTTTTCAGCCCGAAATAAACGCGTTTTTTCAGTCAACTGAATCCCCATGTAGCAACAAGGCTCAGAAGAGCCCACACACTCAGATCTTAACCCCAGTGTGCTGAAAGTGTCAAAACATGTTTTTCAGTAGAAATAAACATGTTTCTGCAAGTTTGGTCAACCCCATGTAAGTTATGGGGCAGTAACAGTACACTTTTCAAAACGTGTTTTTCAGCCCGAAATAAACGCGTTTTTTCAGACAACTGAATACCCATGTAGCAGCAAGGCTCAGAAGAGCCCACACACTCAGATCTTAACCCCAGTGTGCAGAAATGGTCAAAACGTGTTTTTCAGCAGAAATAAACATGTTTCTGCAAGTTTTTTCAACCCCATGTAAGTTATGGGGCAGTAACAGTACACTCTGCAAAACGTGTTTCTCAGCCCGAAATAAACACGTTTTTTCAGACAACTGAATCCCCATGTAGCAGCAAGGCTCAGAAGAGCCCACACACTCAGATCTTAACCCCAGTGTGCTGAAAGTGTCAAAACATGTTTTTCAGCAGAAATAAACATGTTTCTGCAAGTTTGGTCAACCCCATGTAAGTTATGGGGCAGTAACAGTACACTCTGCAAAACGTGTTTCTCAGCCCGAAATAAACGCGTTTTTTCAGACAACTGAATCCCCATGTAGCAGCAAGGCTCAGAAGAGCCCACACACTCAGATCTTAACCCCAGTGTGCTGAAAGTGTCAAAACATGTTTTTCAGCAGAAATAAACATGTTTCTGCAAGTTTGGTCAACCCCATGTAAGTTATGGGGCAGTAACAGTACACTTTTCAAAACGTGTTTTTCAGCCCGAAATAAACGCGTTTTTTCAAACAACTGAATCCCCATGTAGCAACAAGGCTCAGAAGAGCCCACACACTAAGATCTTAACCCCAGTGTGCTGAAAGTGTCAAAACATGTTTTTCAGCAGAAATAAACATGTTTCTGCAAGTTTGGTCAACCCCATGTAAGTTATGGGGCAGTAACAGTACACTTTTCAAAACGTGTTTTTCAGCCCGATATAAACGCGTTTTTTCAGACAACTGAATACCCATGTAGCAACAAGGCTCAGAAGAGCCCACACACTCAGATCTTAACCCCAGTGTGCTGAAAGTGTCAAAACATGTTTTTCAGCAGAAATAAACATGTTTCTGCAAGTTTGGTCAACCCCATGTAAGTTATGGGGCAGTAACAGTACACTTTTCAAAACGTGTTTTTCAGCCCGAAATAAACGCGTTTTTTCAGACAACTGAATCCCCATGTAGCAACAAGGCTCAGAAGAGCCCACACACTCAGATCTTAACCCCAGTGTGCTGAAAGTGTCAAAACATGTTTTTCAGCAGAAATAAACATGTTTCTGCAAGTTTGGTCAACCCCATGTAAGTTATGGGGCAGTAACAGTACACTTTTCAAAACGTGTTTTTCAGCCCGAAATAAACGCGTTTTTTCAGACAACTGAATCCCCATGTAGCAACAAGGCTCAGAAGAGCCCACACACTCAGATCTTAACCCCAGTGTGCTGAAAGTGTCAAAACATGTTTTTCAGCAGAAATAAACATGTTTCTGCAAGTTTGGTCAACCCCATGTAAGTTATGGGGCAGTAACAGTACACTCTGCAAAACGTGTTTTTCAGCCCGAAATAAACGCGTTTTTTCAGACAACTGAATCCCCATGTAGCAGCAAGGCTCAGAAGAGCCCACACACTCAGATCTTAACCCCAGTGTGCAGAAAGGTTCAAAACATGTTTTTCAGCAGAAATAAACATGTTTCTGCAAGTTTGGTCAACCCCATGTAAGTTATGGGGCAGTAACAGTACACTTTTCAAAACGTGTTTTTCAGCCCGAAATAAACGCGTTTTTTCAGACAACTGAATACCCATGTAGCAGCAAGGCTCAGAAGAGCCCACACACTCAGATCTTAACCCCAGTGTGCTGAAAGTGTCAAAACATGTTTTTCAGCAGAAATAAACATGTTTCTGCAAGTTTGGTCAACCCCATGTAAGTTATGGGGCAGTAACAGTACACTTTTCAAAACGTGTTTTTCAGCCCGAAATAAACGCGTTTTTTCAGACAACTGAATCCCCATGTAGCAACAAGGCTCAGAAGAGCCCACACACTCAGATCTTAACCCCAGTGTGCTGAAAGTGTCAAAACATGTTTTTCAGCAGAAATAAACATGTTTCTGCAAGTTTGGTCAACCCCATGTAAGTTATGGGGCAGTAACAGTACACTTTTCAAAACGTGTTTTTCAGCCCGAAATAAACGCGTTTTTTCAGACAACTGAATACCCATGTAGCAGCAAGTCTCAGAAGAGCCCACACACTCAGCTCTTAACCCCAGTGTGCAGAAAGGGTCAAAACGTGTTTTTCAGCAGAAATAAACATGTTTCTGCAAGTTTGGTCAATCCCATGTAAGTTATGGGGCAGTAACAGTACACTCTGCAAAACGTGTTTTTCAGCCCGAAATAAACGCGTTTTTTCAGACAACTGAATCCCCATGTAGCAGCAAGGCTCAGAAGAGCCCACACACTCAGATCTTAACCCCAGTGTGCTGAAAGTGTCAAAACATGTTTTTCAGCAGAAATAAACATGTTTCTGCAAGTTTGGTCAACCCCATGTAAGTTATGGGGCAGTAACAGTACACTTTTCAAAACGTGTTTTTCAGCCCGAAATAAACGCGTTTTTTCAGACAACTGAATCCCCATGTAGCAACAAGGCTCAGAAGAGCCCACACACTCAGATCTTAACCCCAGTGTGCTGAAAGTGTCAAAACATGTTTTTCAGCAGAAATAAACATGTTTCTGCAAGTTTGGTCAACCCCATGTAAGTTATGGGGCAGTAACAGTACACTTTTCAAAACGTGTTTTTCAGCCCGAAATAAACGCGTTTTTTCAGACAACTGAATACCCATGTAGCAGCAAGGCTCAGAAGAGCCCACACACTCAGATCTTAACCCCAGTGTGCAGAAAGGGTCAAAACGTGTTTTTCAGCAGAAATAAACATGTTTCTGCAAGTTTGGTCAACCCCATGTAAGTTATGGGGCAGTAACAGTACACTCTGCAAAACGTGTTTTTCAGCCCGAAATAAACGCGTTTTTTCAGACAACTGAATCCCCATGTAGCAGCAAGGCTCAGAAGAGCCCACACACTCAGATCTTAACCCCAGTGTGCTGAAAGTGTCAAAACATGTTTTTCAGCAGAAATAAACATGTTTCTGCAAGTTTGGTCAACCCCATGTAAGTTATGGGGCAGTAACAGTACACTTTTCAAAACGTGTTTTTCAGCCCGAAATAAACGCGTTTTTTCAGACAACTGAATCCCCATGTAGCAACAAGGCTCAGAAGAGCCCACACACTCAGATCTTAACCCCAGTGTGCTGAAAGTGTCAAAACATGTTTTTCAGCAGAAATAAACATGTTTCTGCAAGTTTGGTCAACCCCATGTAAGTTATGGGGCAGTAACAGTACACTCTGCAAAACGTGTTTTTCAGCCCGAAATAAACGCGTTTTTTCAGACAACTGAATCCCCATGTAGCAGCAAGGCTCAGAAGAGCCCACACACTCAGATCTTAACCCCAGTGTGCTGAAAGTGTCAAAACATGTTTTTCAGCAGAAATAAACATGTTTCTGCAAGTTTGGTCAACCCCATGTAAGTTATGGGGCAGTAACAGTACACTTTTCAAAACGTGTTTTTCAGCCCGAAATAAACGCGTTTTTTCAGACAACTGAATACCCATGTAGCAGCAAGGCTCAGAAGAGCCCACACACTCAGATCTTAACCCCAGTGTGCAGAAATGGTCAAAACGTGTTTTTCAGCAGAAATAAACATGTTTCTGCAAGTTTGGTCAACCCCATGTAAGTTATGGGGCAGTAACAGTACACTCTGCAAAACGTGTTTTTCAGCCCGAAATAAACGCGTTTTTTCAGACAACTGAATCCCCATGTAGCAGCAAGGCTCAGAAGAGCCCACACACTCAGATCTTAACCCCAGTGTGCTGAAAGTGTCAAAACATGTTTTTCAGCAGAAATAAACATGTTTCTGCAAGTTTGGTCAACCCCATGTAAGTTATGGGGCAGTAACAGTACACTTTTCAAAACGTGTTTTTCAGCCCGAAATAAACGCGTTTTTTCAAACAACTGAATCCCCATGTAGCAACAAGGCTCAGAAGAGCCCACACACTCAGATCTTAACCCCAGTGTGCTGAAAGTGTCAAAACATGTTTTTCAGCAGAAATAAACATGTTTCTGCAAGTTTGGTCAACCCCATGTAAGTTATGGGGCAGTAACAGTACACTTTTCAAAACGTGTTTTTTAGCCCGAAATAAACGCGTTTTTTCAGACAACTGAATCCCCATGTAGCAACAAGGCTCAGAAGAGCCCACACACTCAGATCTTAACCCCAGTGTGCTGAAAGTGTCAAAACATGTTTTTCAGCAGAAATAAACATGTTTCTGCAAGTTTGGTCAACCCCATGTAAGTTATGGGGCAGTAACAGTACACTTTTCAAAACGTGTTTTTCAGCCCGAAATAAACGCGTTTTTTCAGACAACTGAATACCCATGTAGCAGCAAGGCTCAGAAGAGCCCACACACTCAGATCTTAACCCCAGTGTGCAGAAAGGGTCAAAACGTGTTTTTCAGCAGAAATAAACATGTTTCTGCAAGTTTGGTCAACCCCATGTAAGTTATGGGGCAGTAACAGTACACTCTGCAAAACGTGTTTTTCAGCCCGAAATAAACGCGTTTTTTCAGACAACTGAATCCCCATGTAGCAGCAAGGCTCAGAAGAGCCCACACACTCAGATCTTAACCCCAGTGTGCTGAAAGTGTCAAAACATGTTTTTCAGCAGAAATAAACATGTTTCTGCAAGTTTGGTCAACCCCATGTAAGTTATGGGGCAGTAACAGTACACTTTTCAAAACGTGTTTTTCAGCCCGATATAAACGCGTTTTTTCAGACAACTGAATACCCATGTAGCAACAAGGCTCAGAAGAGCCCACACACTCAGATCTTAACCCCAGTGTGCTGAAAGTGTCAAAACATGTTTTTCAGCAGAAATAAACATGTTTCTGCAAGTTTGGTCAACCCCATGTAAGTTATGGGGCAGTAACAGTACACTTTTCAAAACGTGTTTTTCAGCCCGAAATAAACGCGTTTTTTCAGACAACTGAATCCCCATGTAGCAACAAGGCTCAGAAGAGCCCACACACTCAGATCTTAACCCCAGTGTGCTGAAAGTGTCAAAACATGTTTTTCAGCAGAAATAAACATGTTTCTGCAAGTTTGGTCAACCCCATGTAAGTTATGGGGCAGTAACAGTACACTTTTCAAAACGTGTTTTTCAGCCCGAAATAAACGCGTTTTTTCAGACAACTGAATCCCCATGTAGCAACAAGGCTCAGAAGAGCCCACACACTCAGATCTTAACCCCAGTGTGCTGAAAGTGTCAAAACATGTTTTTCAGCAGAAATAAACATGTTTCTGCAAGTTTGGTCAACCCCATGTAAGTTATGGGGCAGTAACAGTACACTCTGCAAAACGTGTTTTTCAGCCCGAAATAAACGCGTTTTTTCAGACAACTGAATCCCCATGTAGCAGCAAGGCTCAGAAGAGCCCACACACTCAGATCTTAACCCCAGTGTGCAGAAAGGTTCAAAACATGTTTTTCAGCAGAAATAAACATGTTTCTGCAAGTTTGGTCAACCCCATGTAAGTTATGGGGCAGTAACAGTACACTTTTCAAAACGTGTTTTTCAGCCCGAAATAAACGCGTTTTTTCAGACAACTGAATACCCATGTAGCAGCAAGGCTCAGAAGAGCCCACACACTCAGATCTTAACCCCAGTGTGCTGAAAGTGTCAAAACATGTTTTTCAGCAGAAATAAACATGTTTCTGCAAGTTTGGTCAACCCCATGTAAGTTATGGGGCAGTAACAGTACACTTTTCAAAACGTGTTTTTCAGCCCGAAATAAACGCGTTTTTTCAAACAACTGAATCCCCATGTAGCAACAAGGCTCAGAAGAGCCCACACACTCAGATCTTAACCCCAGTGTGCTGAAAGTGTCAAAACATGTTTTTCAGCAGAAATAAACATGTTTCTGCAAGTTTGGTCAACCCCATGTAAGTTATGGGGCAGTAACAGTACACTTTTCAAAACGTGTTTTTCAGCCCGAAATAAACGCGTTTTTTCAGACAACTGAATCCCCATGTAGCAACAAGGCTCAGAAGAGCCCACACACTCAGATCTTAACCCCAGTGTGCTGAAAGTGTCAAAACATGTTTTTCAGCAGAAATAAACATGTTTCTGCAAGTTTGGTCAACCCCATGTAAGTTATGGGGCAGTAACAGTACACTTTTCAAAACGTGTTTTTCAGCCCGAAATAAACGCGTTTTTTCAGACAACTGAATACCCATGTAGCAGCAAGGCTCAGAAGAGCCCACACACTCAGATCTTAACCCCAGTGTGCAGAAAGGGTCAAAACGTGTTTTTCAGCAGAAATAAACATGTTTCTGCAAGTTTGGTCAACCCCATGTAAGTTATGGGGCAGTAACAGTACACTCTGCAAAACGTGTTTTTCAGCCCGAAATAAACGCGTTTTTTCAGACAACTGAATCCCCATGTAGCAGCAAGGCTCAGAAGAGCCCACACACTCAGATCTTAACCCCAGTGTGCTGAAAGTGTCAAAACATGTTTTTCAGCAGAAATAAACATGTTTCTGCAAGTTTGGTCAACCCCATGTAAGTTATGGGGCAGTAACAGTACACTTTTCAAAACGTGTTTTTCAGCCCGAAATAAACGCGTTTTTTCAGACAACTGAATCCCCATGAAGCAACAAGGCTCAGAAGAGCCCACACACTCAGATCTTAACCCCAGTGTGCTGAAAGTGTCAAAACATGTTTTTCAGCAGAAATAAACATGTTTCTGCAAGTTTGGTCAACCCCATGTAAGTTATGGGGCAGTAACAGTACACTCTGCAAAACGTGTTTTTCAGCCCGAAATAAACGCGTTTTTTCAGACAACTGAATCCCCATGTAGCAGCAAGGCTCAGAAGAGCCCACACACTCAGATCTTAACCCCAGTGTGCAGAAAGGTTCAAAACATGTTTTTCAGCAGAAATAAACATGTTTCTGCAAGTTTGGTCAACCCCATGTAAGTTATGGGGCAGTAACAGCACACTTTTCAAAACGTGTTTTTCAGCCCGAAATAAACGCGTTTTTTCAGACAACTGAATACCCATGTAGCAGCAAGGCTCAGAAGAGCCCACACACTCAGATCTTAACCCCAGTGTGCTGAAAGTGTCAAAACATGTTTTTCAGCAGAAATAAACATGTTTCTGCAAGTTTGGTCAACCCCATGTAAGTTATGGGGCAGTAACAGAACACTTTTCAAAACGTGTTTTTCAGCCCGAAATAAACGCGTTTTTTCAGACAACTGAATCCCCATGTAGCAACAAGGCTCAGAAGAGCCCACACACTCAGATCTTAACCCCAGTGTGCTGAAAGTGTCAAAACATGTTTTTCAGCAGAAATAAACATGTTTCTGCAAATTTGGTCAACCCCATGTAAGTTATGGGGCAGTAACAGTACACTTTTCAAAACGTGTTTTTCAGCCCGAAATAAACGCGTTTTTTCAAACAACTGAATACCCATGTAGCAGCAAGTCTCAGAAGAGCCCACACACTCAGCTCTTAACCCCAGTGTGCAGAAAGGGTCAAAACGTGTTTTTCAGCAGAAATAAACATGTTTCTGCAAGTTTGGTCAATCCCATGTAAGTTATGGGGCAGTAACAGTACACTCTGCAAAACGTGTTTTTCAGCCCGAAATAAACGCGTTTTTTCAGACAACTGAATCCCCATGTAGCAGCAAGGCTCAGAAGAGCCCACACACTCAGATCTTAACCCCAGTGTGCTGAAAGGGTCAAAACATGTTTTTCAGCAGAAATAAACATGTTTCTGCAAGTTTGGTCAACCCCATGTAAGTTATGGGGCAGTAACAGTACACTTTTCAAAACGTGTTTTTCAGCCCGAAATAAACGCGTTTTTTCAGACAACTGAATCCCCATGTAGCAACAAGGCTCAGAAGAGCCCACACACTCAGATCTTAACCCCAGTGTGCTGAAAGTGTCAAAACATGTTTTTCAGCAGAAATGAACATGTTTCTGCAAGTTTGGTCAACCCCATGTAAGTTATGGGGCAGTAACAGTACACTTTTCAAAACGTGTTTTTCAGCCCGAAATAAACGCGTTTTTTCAGACAACTGAATACCCATGTAGCAGCAAGGCTCAGAAGAGCCCACACACTCAGATCTTAACCCCAGTGTGCAGAAAGGGTCAAAACGTGTTTTTCAGCAGAAATAAACATGTTTCTGCAAGTTTGGTCAACCCCATGTAAGTTATGGGGCAGTAACAGTACACTCTGCAAAACGTGTTTTTCAGCCCGAAATAAACGCGTTTTTTCAGACAACTGAATCCCCATGTAGCAGCAAGGCTCAGAAGAGCCCACACACTCAGATCTTAACCCCAGTGTGCTGAAAGTGTCAAAACATGTTTTTCAGCAGAAATAAACATGTTTCTGCAAGTTTGGTCAACCCCATGTAAGTTATGGGGCAGTAACAGTACACTTTTCAAAACGTGTTTTTCAGCCCGAAATAAACGCGTTTTTTCAGACAACTGAATCCCCATGTAGCAACAAGGCTCAGAAGAGCCCACACACTCAGATCTTAACCCCAGTGTGCTGAAAGTGTCAAAACATGTTTTTCAGCAGAAATAAACATGTTTCTGCAAGTTTGGTCAACCCCATGTAAGTTATGGGGCAGTAACAGTACACTTTTCAAAACGTGTTTTTCAGCCCGAAATAAACGCGTTTTTTCAGACAACTGAATACCCATGTAGCAGCAAGGCTCAGAAGAGCCCACACACTCAGATCTTAACCCCAGTGTGCTGAAAGTGTCAAAACATGTTTTTCAGCAGAAATAAACATGTTTCTGCAAGTTTGGTCAACCCCATGTAAGTTATAGGGCAGTAACAGTACACTTTTCAAAACGTGTTTTTCAGCCCGAAATAAACGCGTTTTTTCAGACAACTGAATCCCCATGTAGCAGCAAGGCTCAGAAGAGCCCACACACTCAGATCTTAACCCCAGTGTGCTGAAAGTGTCAAAACATGTTTTTCAGCAGAAATAAACATGTTTCTGCAAGTTTGGTCAACCCCATGTAAGTTATGGGGCAGTAACAGTACACTTTTCAAAACGTGTTTTTCAGCCCGAAATAAACGCGTTTTTTCAGACAACTGAATACCCATGTAGCAGCAAGGCTCAGAAGAGCCCACACACTCAGATCTTAACCCCAGTGTGCAGAAAGGGTCAAAACGTGTTTTTCAGCAGAAATAAACATGTTTCTGCAAGTTTGGTCAACCCCATGTAAGTTATGGGGCAGTAACAGTACACTCTGCAAAACGTGTTTTTCAGCCCGAAATAAACGCGTTTTTTCAGACAACTGAATCCCCATGTAGCAGCAAGGCTCAGAAGAGCCCACACACTCAGATCTTAACCCCAGTGTGCTGAAAGTGTCAAAACATGTTTTTCAGCAGAAATAAACATGTTTCTGCAAGTTTGGTCAACCCCATGTAAGTTATGGGGCAGTAACAGTACACTTTTCAAAACGTGTTTTTCAGCCCGAAATAAACGCGTTTTTTCAGACAACTGAATCCCCATGTAGCAACAAGGCTCAGAAGAGCCCACACACTCAGATCTTAACCCCAGTGTGCTGAAAGTGTCAAAACATGTTTTTCAGCAGAAATAAACATGTTTCTGCAAGTTTGGTCAACCCCATGTAAGTTATGGGGCAGTAACAGTACACTTTTCAAAACGTGTTTTTCAGCCCGAAATAAACGCGTTTTTTCAGACAACTGAATACCCATGTAGCAGCAAGGCTCAGAAGAGCCCACACACTCAGATCTTAACCCCAGTGTGCTGAAAGTGTCAAAACATGTTTTTCAGCAGAAATAAACATGTTTCTGCAAGTTTGGTCAACCCCATGTAAGTTATGGGGCAGTAACAGTACACTTTTCAAAACGTGTTTTTCAGCCCGAAATAAACGCGTTTTTTCAGACAACTGAATCCCCATGTAGCAGCAAGGCTCAGAAGAGCCCACACACTCAGATCTTAACCCCAGTGTGCTGAAAGTGTCAAAACATGTTTTTCAGAAGAAATAAACATGTTTCTGCAAGTTTGGTCAACCCCATGTAAGTTATGGGGCAGTAACAGTACACTTTTCAAAACGTGTTTTTCAGCCCGAAATAAACGCGTTTTTTCAGACAACTGAATCCCCATGTAGCAGCAAGGCTCAGAAGAGCCCACACACTCAGATCTTAACCCCAGTGTGCAGAAAGTTTCAAAACATGTTTTTCAGCAGAAATAAACATGTTTCTGCAAGTTTGGTCAACCCCATGTAAGTTATGGGGCAGTAACAGTACACTTTTCAAAACGTGTTTTTCAGCCCGAAATAAACGCGTTTTTTCAGACAACTGAATACCCATGTAGCAGCAAGTCTCAGAAGAGCCCACACACTCAGATCTTAACCCCAGTGTGCAGAAAGGGTCAAAACGTGTTTTTCAGCAGAAATAAACATGTTTCTGCAAGTTTGGTCAATCCCATGTAAGTTATGGGGCAGTAACAGTACACTCTGCAAAACGTGTTTTTCAGCCCGAAATAAACGCGTTTTTTCAGACAACTGAATCCCCATGTAGCAGCAAGGCTCAGAAGAGCCCACACACTCAGATCTTAACCCCAGTGTGCTGAAAGTGTCAAAACATGTTTTTCAGCAGAAATAAACATGTTTCTGCAAGTTTGGTCAACCCCATGTAAGTTATGGGGCAGTAACAGTACACTTTTCAAAACGTGTTTTTCAGCCCGAAATAAACGCGTTTTTTCAGACAACTGAATCCCCATGTAGCAACAAGGCTCAGAAGAGCCCACACACTCAGATCTTAACCCCAGTGTGCTGAAAGTGTCAAAACATGTTTTTCAGCAGAAATAAACATGTTTCTGCAAGTTTGGTCAACCCCATGTAAGTTATGGGGCAGTAACAGTACACTTTTCAAAACGTGTTTTTCAGCCCGAAATAAACGCGTTTTTTCAGACAACTGAATCCCCATGTAGCAACAAGGCTCAGAAGAGCCCACACACTCAGATCTTAACCCCAGTGTGCTGAAAGTGTCAAAACATGTTTTTCAGCAGAAATAAACATGTTTCTGCAAGTTTGGTCAACCCCATGTAAGTTATGGGGCAGTAACAGTACACTTTTCAAAACGTGTTTTTCAGCCCGAAATAAACGCGTTTTTTCAGACAACTGAATACCCATGTAGCAGCAAGGCTCAGAAGAGCCCACACACTCAGATCTTAACCCCAGTGTGCAGAAAGGGTCAAAACGTGTTTTTCAGCAGAAATAAACATGTTTCTGCAAGTTTGGTCAACCCCATGTAAGTTATGGGGCAGTAACAGTACACTTTTCAAAACGTGTTTTTCAGCCCGAAATAAACGCGTTTTTTCAGACAACTGAATCCCCATGTAGCAACAAGGCTCAGAAGAGCCCACACACTCAGATCTTAACCCCAGTGTGCTGAAAGTGTCAAAACATGTTTTTCAGCAGAAATAAACATGTTTCTGCAAGTTTGGTCAACCCCATGTAAGTTATGGGGCAGTAACAGTACACTTTTCAAAACGTGTTTTTCAGCCCGAAATAAACGCGTTTTTTCAGACAACTGAATCCCCATGTAGCAACAAGGCTCAGAAGAGCCCACACACTCAGATCTTAACCCCAGTGTGCTGAAAGTGTCAAAACATGTTTTTCAGCAGAAATAAACATGTTTCTGCAAGTTTGGTCAACCCCATGTAAGTTATGGGGCAGTAACAGTACACTTTTCAAAACGTGTTTTTCAGCCCGAAATAAACGCGTTTTTTCAGACAACTGAATCCCCATGTAGCAACAAGGCTCAGAAGAGCCCACACACTCAGATCTTAACCCCAGTGTGCTGAAAGTGTCAAAACATGTTTTTCAGCAGAAATAAACATGTTTCTGCAAGTTTGGTCAACCCCATGTAAGTTATGGGGCAGTAACAGTACACTTTTCAAAACGTGTTTTTCAGCCCGAAATAAACGCGTTTTTTCAGACAACTGAATACCCATGTAGCAGCAAGGCTCAGAAGAGCCCACACACTCAGATCTTAACCCCAGTGTGCTGAAAGTGTCAAAACATGTTTTTCAGCAGAAATAAACATGTTTCTGCAAGTTTGGTCAACCCCATGTAAGTTATGGGGCAGTAACAGTACACTCTGCAAAACGTGTTTTTCAGCCCGAAATAAACGCGTTTTTTCAGACAACTGAATCCCCATGTAGCAGCAAGGCTCAGAAGAGCCCACACACTCAGATCTTAACCCCAGTGTGCTGAAAGTGTCAAAACATGTTTTTCAGCAGAAATAAACATGTTTCTGCAAGTTTGGTCAACCCCATGTAAGTTATGGGGCAGTAACAGTACACTTTTCAAAACGTGTTTTTCAGCCCGAAATAAACGCGTTTTTTCAGACAACTGAATCCCCATGTAGCAACAAGGCTCAGAAGAGCCCACACACTCAGATCTTAACCCCAGTGTGCTGAAAGTGTCAAAACATGTTTTTCAGTAGAAATAAACATGTTTCTGCAAGTTTGGTCAACCCCATGTAAGTTATGGGGCAGTAACAGTACACTTTTCAAAACGTGTTTTTCAGCCCGAAATAAACGCGTTTTTTCAGACAACTGAATACCCATGTAGCAGCAAGGCTCAGAAGAGCCCACACACTCAGATCTTAACCCCAGTGTGCAGAAATGGTCAAAACGTGTTTTTCAGCAGAAATAAACATGTTTCTGCAAGTTTGGTCAACCCCATGTAAGTTATGGGGCAGTAACAGTACACTCTGCAAAACGTGTTTCTCAGCCCGAAATAAACGCGTTTTTTCAGACAACTGAATCCCCATGTAGCAGCAAGGCTCAGAAGAGCCCACACACTCAGATCTTAACCCCAGTGTGCTGAAAGTGTCAAAACATGTTTTTCAGCAGAAATAAACATGTTTCTGCAAGTTTGGTCAACCCCATGTAAGTTATGGGGCAGTAACAGTACACTCTGCAAAACGTGTTTCTCAGCCCGAAATAAACGCGTTTTTTCAGACAACTGAATCCCCATGTAGCAGCAAGGCTCAGAAGAGCCCACACACTCAGATCTTAACCCCAGTGTGCTGAAAGTGTCAAAACATGTTTTTCAGCAGAAATAAACATGTTTCTGCAAGTTTGGTCAACCCCATGTAAGTTATGGGGCAGTAACAGTACACTTTTCAAAACGTGTTTTTCAGCCCGAAATAAACGCGTTTTTTCAAACAACTGAATCCCCATGTAGCAACAAGGCTCAGAAGAGCCCACACACTCAGATCTTAACCCCAGTGTGCTGAAAGTGTCAAAACATGTTTTTCAGCAGAAATAAACATGTTTCTGCAAGTTTGGTCAACCCCATGTAAGTTATGGGGCAGTAACAGTACACTTTTCAAAACGTGTTTTTCAGCCCGAAATAAACGCGTTTTTTCAGACAACTGAATACCCATGTAGCAACAAGGCTCAGAAGAGCCCACACACTCAGATCTTAACCCCAGTGTGCTGAAAGTGTCAAAACATGTTTTTCAGCAGAAATAAACATGTTTCTGCAAGTTTGGTCAACCCCATGTAAGTTATGGGGCAGTAACAGTACACTTTTCAAAACGTGTTTTTCAGCCCGAAATAAACGCGTTTTTTCAGACAACTGAATCCCCATGTAGCAACAAGGCTCAGAAGAGCCCACACACTCAGATCTTAACCCCAGTGTGCTGAAAGTGTCAAAACATGTTTTTCAGCAGAAATAAACATGTTTCTGCAAGTTTGGTCAACCCCATGTAAGTTATGGGGCAGTAACAGTACACTTTTCAAAACGTGTTTTTCAGCCCGAAATAAACGCGTTTTTTCAGACAACTGAATCCCCATGTAGCAACAAGGCTCAGAAGAGCCCACACACTCAGATCTTAACCCCAGTGTGCTGAAAGTGTCAAAACATGTTTTTCAGCAGAAATAAACATGTTTCTGCAAGTTTGGTCAACCCCATGTAAGTTATGGGGCAGTAACAGTACACTCTGCAAAACGTGTTTTTCAGCCCGAAATAAACGCGTTTTTTCAGACAACTGAATCCCCATGTAGCAGCAAGGCTCAGAAGAGCCCACACACTCAGATCTTAACCCCAGTGTGCAGAAAGGTTCAAAACATGTTTTTCAGCAGAAATAAACATGTTTCTGCAAGTTTGGTCAACCCCATGTAAGTTATGGGGCAGTAACAGTACACTTTTCAAAACGTGTTTTTCAGCCCGAAATAAACGCGTTTTTTCAGACAACTGAATACCCATGTAGCAGCAAGGCTCAGAAGAGCCCACACACTCAGATCTTAACCCCAGTGTGCTGAAAGTGTCAAAACATGTTTTTCAGCAGAAATAAACATGTTTCTGCAAGTTTGGTCAACCCCATGTAAGTTATGGGGCAGTAACAGTACACTTTTCAAAACGTGTTTTTCAGCCCGAAATAAACGCGTTTTTTCAGACAACTGAATCCCCATGTAGCAACAAGGCTCAGAAGAGCCCACACACTCAGATCTTAACCCCAGTGTGCTGAAAGTGTCAAAACATGTTTTTCAGCAGAAATAAACATGTTTCTGCAAGTTTGGTCAACCCCATGTAAGTTATGGGGCAGTAACAGTACACTTTTCAAAACGTGTTTTTCAGCCCGAAATAAACGCGTTTTTTCAGACAACTGAATACCCATGTAGCAGCAAGTCTCAGAAGAGCCCACACACTCAGCTCTTAACCCCAGTGTGCAGAAAGGGTCAAAACGTGTTTTTCAGCAGAAATAAACATGTTTCTGCAAGTTTGGTCAATCCCATGTAAGTTATGGGGCAGTAACAGTACACTCTGCAAAACGTGTTTTTCAGCCCGAAATAAACGCGTTTTTTCAGACAACTGAATCCCCATGTAGCAGCAAGGCTCAGAAGAGCCCACACACTCAGATCTTAACCCCAGTGTGCTGAAAGGGTCAAAACATGTTTTTCAGCAGAAATAAACATGTTTCTGCAAGTTTGGTCAACCCCATGTAAGTTATGGGGCAGTAACAGTACACTTTTCAAAACGTGTTTTTCAGCCCGAAATAAACGCGTTTTTTCAGACAACTGAATCCCCATGTAGCAACAAGGCTCAGAAGAGCCCACACACTCAGATCTTAACCCCAGTGTGCTGAAAGTGTCAAAACATGTTTTTCAGCAGAAATAAACATGTTTCTGCAAGTTTGGTCAACCCCATGTAAGTTATGGGGCAGTAACAGTACACTTTTCAAAACGTGTTTTTCAGCCCGAAATAAACGCGTTTTTTCAGACAACTGAATACCCATGTAGCAGCAAGGCTCAGAAGAGCCCACACACTCAGATCTTAACCCCAGTGTGCAGAAAGGGTCAAAACGTGTTTTTCAGCAGAAATAAACATGTTTCTGCAAGTTTGGTCAACCCCATGTAAGTTATGGGGCAGTAACAGTACACTCTGCAAAACGTGTTTTTCAGCCCGAAATAAACGCGTTTTTTCAGACAACTGAATCCCCATGTAGCAGCAAGGCTCAGAAGAGCCCACACACTCAGATCTTAACCCCAGTGTGCTGAAAGTGTCAAAACATGTTTTTCAGCAGAAATAAACATGTTTCTGCAAGTTTGGTCAACCCCATGTAAGTTATGGGGCAGTAACAGTACACTTTTCAAAACGTGTTTTTCAGCCCGAAATAAACGCGTTTTTTCAGACAACTGAATCCCCATGTAGCAACAAGGCTCAGAAGAGCCCACACACTCAGATCTTAACCCCAGTGTGCTGAAAGTGTCAAAACATGTTTTTCAGCAGAAATAAACATGTTTCTGCAAGTTTGGTCAACCCCATGTAAGTTATGGGGCAGTAACAGTACACTTTTCAAAACGTGTTTTTCAGCCCGAAATAAACGCGTTTTTTCAGACAACTGAATACCCATGTAGCAGCAAGGCTCAGAAGAGCCCACACACTCAGATCTTAACCCCAGTGTGCTGAAAGTGTCAAAACATGTTTTTCAGCAGAAATAAACATGTTTCTGCAAGTTTGGTCAACCCCATGTAAGTTATGGGGCAGTAACAGTACACTTTTCAAAACGTGTTTTTCAGCCCGAAATAAACGCGTTTTTTCAGACAACTGAATCCCCATGTAGCAGCAAGGCTCAGAAGAGCCCACACACTCAGATCTTAACCCCAGTGTGCTGAAAGTGTCAAAACATGTTTTTCAGCAGAAATAAACATGTTTCTGCAAGTTTGGTCAACCCCATGTAAGTTATGGGGCAGTAACAGTACACTTTTCAAAACGTGTTTTTCAGCCCGAAATAAACGCGTTTTTTCAGACAACTGAATACCCATGTAGCAGCAAGGCTCAGAAGAGCCCACACACTCAGATCTTAACCCCAGTGTGCTGAAAGTGTCAAAACATGTTTTTCAGCAGAAATAAACATGTTTCTGCAAGTTTGGTCAACCCCATGTAAGTTATGGGGCAGTAACAGTACACTTTTCAAAACGTGTTTTTCAGCCCGAAATAAACGCGTTTTTTCAGACAACTGAATCCCCATGTAGCAACAAGGCTCAGAAGAGCCCACACACTCAGATCTTAACCCCAGTGTGCTGAAAGTGTCAAAACATGTTTTTCAGCAGAAATAAACATGTTTCTGCAAGTTTGGTCAACCCCATGTAAGTTATGGGGCAGTAACAGTACACTTTTCAAAACGTGTTTTTCAGCCCGAAATAAACGCGTTTTTTCAGACAACTGAATACCCATGTAGCAGCAAGGCTCAGAAGAGCCCACACACTCAGATCTTAACCCCAGTGTGCTGAAAGTGTCAAAACATGTTTTTCAGCAGAAATAAACATGTTTCTGCAAGTTTGGTCAACCCCATGTAAGTTATGTGGCAGTAACAGTACACTTTTCAAAACGTGTTTTTCAGCCCGAAATAAACGCGTTTTTTCAGACAACTGAATCCCCATGTAGCAGCAAGGCTCAGAAGAGCCCACACACTCAGATCTTAACCCCAGTGTGCTGAAAGTGTCAAAACATGTTTTTCAGAAGAAATAAACATGTTTCTGCAAGTTTGGTCAACCCCATGTAAGTTATGGGGCAGTAACAGTACACTTTTCAAAACGTGTTTTTCAGCCCGAAATAAACGCGTTTTTTCAGACAACTGAATCCCCATGTAGCAGCAAGGCTCAGAAGAGCCCACACACTCAGATCTTAACCCCAGTGTGCAGAAAGTTTCAAAACATGTTTTTCAGCAGAAATAAACATGTTTCTGCAAGTTTGGTCAACCCCATGTAAGTTATGGGGCAGTAACAGTACACTTTTCAAAACGTGTTTTTCAGCCCGAAATAAACGCGTTTTTTCAGACAACTGAATACCCATGTAGCAACAAGGCTCAGAAGAGCCCACACACTCAGATCTTAACCCCAGTGTGCTGAAAGTGTCAAAACATGTTTTTCAGCAGAAATAAACATGTTTCTGCAAGTTTGGTCAACCCCATGTAAGTTATGGGGCAGTAACAGTACACTTTTCAAAACGTGTTTTTCAGCCCGAAATAAACGCGTTTTTTCAGACAACTGAATACCCATGTAGCAGCAAGTCTCAGAAGAGCCCACACACTCAGCTCTTAACCCCAGTGTGCAGAAAGGGTCAAAACGTGTTTTTCAGCAGAAATAAACATGTTTCTGCAAGTTTGGTCAATCCCATGTAAGTTATGGGGCAGTAACAGTACACTCTGCAAAACGTGTTTTTCAGCCCGAAATAAACGCGTTTTTTCAGACAACTGAATCCCCATGTAGCAGCAAGGCTCAGAAGAGCCCACACACTCAGATCTTAACCCCAGTGTGCTGAAAGTGTCAAAACATGTTTTTCAGCAGAAATAAACATGTTTCTGCAAGTTTGGTCAACCCCATGTAAGTTATGGGGCAGTAACAGTACACTTTTCAAAACGTGTTTTTCAGCCCGAAATAAACGCGTTTTTTCAGACAACTGAATCCCCATGTAGCAACAAGGCTCAGAAGAGCCCACACACTCAGATCTTAACCCCAGTGTGCTGAAAGTGTCAAAACATGTTTTTCAGCAGAAATAAACATGTTTCTGCAAGTTTGGTCAACCCCATGTAAGTTATGGGGCAGTAACAGTACACTTTTCAAAACGTGTTTTTCAGCCCGAAATAAACGCGTTTTTTCAGACAACTGAATCCCCATGTAGCAACAAGGCTCAGAAGAGCCCACACACTCAGATCTTAACCCCAGTGTGCTGAAAGTGTCAAAACATGTTTTTCAGCAGAAATAAACATGTTTCTGCAAGTTTGGTCAACCCCATGTAAGTTATGGGGCAGTAACAGTACACTTTTCAAAACGTGTTTTTCAGCCCGAAATAAACGCGTTTTTTCAGACAACTGAATACCCATGTAGCAGCAAGGCTCAGAAGAGCCCACACACTCAGATCTTAACCCCAGTGTGCAGAAAGGGTCAAAACGTGTTTTTCAGCAGAAATAAACATGTTTCTGCAAGTTTGGTCAACCCCATGTAAGTTATGGGGCAGTAACAGTACACTTTTCAAAACGTGTTTTTCAGCCCGAAATAAACGCGTTTTTTCAGACAACTGAATCCCCATGTAGCAACAAGGCTCAGAAGAGCCCACACACTCAGATCTTAACCCCAGTGTGCTGAAAGTGTCAAAACATGTTTTTCAGCAGAAATAAACATGTTTCTGCAAGTTTGGTCAACCCCATGTAAGTTATGGGGCAGTAACAGTACACTTTTCAAAACGTGTTTTTCAGCCCGAAATAAACGCGTTTTTTCAGACAACTGAATCCCCATGTAGCAACAAGGCTCAGAAGAGCCCACACACTCAGATCTTAACCCCAGTGTGCTGAAAGTGTCAAAACATGTTTTTCAGCAGAAATAAACATGTTTCTGCAAGTTTGGTCAACCCCATGTAAGTTATGGGGCAGTAACAGTACACTTTTCAAAACGTGTTTTTCAGCCCGAAATAAACGCGTTTTTTCAGACAACTGAATCCCCATGTAGCAACAAGGCTCAGAAGAGCCCACACACTCAGATCTTAACCCCAGTGTGCTGAAAGTGTCAAAACATGTTTTTCAGCAGAAATAAACATGTTTCTGCAAGTTTGGTCAACCCCATGTAAGTTATGGGGCAGTAACAGTACACTTTTCAAAACGTGTTTTTCAGCCCGAAATAAACGCGTTTTTTCAGACAACTGAATCCCCATGTAGCAGCAAGGCTCAGAAGAGCCCACACACTCAGATCTTAACCCCAGTGTGCTGAAAGTGTCAAAACATGTTTTTCAGCAGAAATAAACATGTTTCTGCAAGTTTGGTCAACCCCATGTAAGTTATGGGGCAGTAACAGTACACTTTTCAAAACGTGTTTTTCAGCCCGAAATAAACGCGTTTTTTCAGACAACTGAATCCCCATGTAGCAACAAGGCTCAGAAGAGCCCACACACTCAGATCTTAACCCCAGTGTGCTGAAAGTGTCAAAACATGTTTTTCAGCAGAAATAAACATGTTTCTGCAAGTTTGGTCAACCCCATGTAAGTTATGTGGCAGTAACATTACACTCTGCAAAACGTGTTTTTCAGCCCGAAATAAACGCGTTTTTTCAGACAACTGAATCCCCATGTAGCAGCAAGGCTCAGAAGAGCCCACACACTCAGATCTTAACCCCAGTGTGCTGAAAGTGTCAAAACATGTTTTTCAGCAGAAATAAACATGTTTCTGCAAGTTTGGTCAACCCCATGTAAGTTATGGGGCAGTAACAGTACACTTTTCAAAACGTGTTTTTCAGCCCGAAATAAACGCGTTTTTTCAGACAACTGAATACCCATGTAGCAGCAAGGCTCAGAAGAGCCCACACACTCAGATCTTAACCCCAGTGTGCAGAAATGGTCAAAACGTGTTTTTCAGCAGAAATAAACATGTTTCTGCAAGTTTGGTCAACCCCATGTAAGTTATGGGGCAGTAACAGTACACTCTGCAAAACGTGTTTTTCAGCCCGAAATAAACGCGTTTTTTCAGACAACTGAATCCCCATGTAGCAGCAAGGCTCAGAAGAGCCCACACACTCAGATCTTAACCCCAGTGTGCTGAAAGTGTCAAAACATGTTTTTCAGCAGAAATAAACATGTTTCTGCAAGTTTGGTCAACCCCATGTAAGTTATGGGGCAGTAACAGTACACTTTTCAAAACGTGTTTTTCAGCCCGAAATAAACGCGTTTTTTCAAACAACTGAATCCCCATGTAGCAACAAGGCTCAGAAGAGCCCACACACTCAGATCTTAACCCCAGTGTGCTGAAAGTGTCAAAACATGTTTTTCAGCAGAAATAAACATGTTTCTGCAAGTTTGGTCAACCCCATGTAAGTTATGGGGCAGTAACAGTACACTTTTCAAAACGTGTTTTTTAGCCCGAAATAAACGCGTTTTTTCAGACAACTGAATCCCCATGTAGCAACAAGGCTCAGAAGAGCCCACACACTCAGATCTTAACCCCAGTGTGCTGAAAGTGTCAAAACATGTTTTTCAGCAGAAATAAACATGTTTCTGCAAGTTTGGTCAACCCCATGTAAGTTATGGGGCAGTAACAGTACACTTTTCAAAACGTGTTTTTCAGCCCGAAATAAACGCGTTTTTTCAGACAACTGAATACCCATGTAGCAGCAAGGCTCAGAAGAGCCCACACACTCAGATCTTAACCCCAGTGTGCAGAAAGGGTCAAAACGTGTTTTTCAGCAGAAATAAACATGTTTCTGCAAGTTTGGTCAACCCCATGTAAGTTATGGGGCAGTAACAGTACACTCTGCAAAACGTGTTTTTCAGCCCGAAATAAACGCGTTTTTTCAGACAACTGAATCCCCATGTAGCAGCAAGGCTCAGAAGAGCCCACACACTCAGATCTTAACCCCAGTGTGCTGAAAGTGTCAAAACATGTTTTTCAGCAGAAATAAACATGTTTCTGCAAGTTTGGTCAACCCCATGTAAGTTATGGGGCAGTAACAGTACACTTTTCAAAACGTGTTTTTCAGCCCGAAATAAACGCGTTTTTTCAGACAACTGAATCCCCATGTAGCAACAAGGCTCAGAAGAGCCCACACACTCAGATCTTAACCCCAGTGTGCTGAAAGTGTCAAAACATGTTTTTCAGCAGAAATAAACATGTTTCTGCAAGTTTGGTCAACCCCATGTAAGTTATGGGGCAGTAACAGTACACTTTTCAAAACGTGTTTTTTAGCCCGAAATAAACGCGTTTTTTCAGACAACTGAATCCCCATGTAGCAACAAGGCTCAGAAGAGCCCACACACTCAGATCTTAACCCCAGTGTGCTGAAAGTGTCAAAACATGTTTTTCAGCAGAAATAAACATGTTTCTGCAAGTTTGGTCAACCCCATGTAAGTTATGGGGCAGTAACAGTACACTTTTCAAAACGTGTTTTTCAGCCCGAAATAAACGCGTTTTTTCAGACAACTGAATACCCATGTAGCAGCAAGGCTCAGAAGAGCCCACACACTCAGATCTTAACCCCAGTGTGCAGAAAGGGTCAAAACGTGTTTTTCAGCAGAAATAAACATGTTTCTGCAAGTTTGGTCAACCCCATGTAAGTTATGGGGCAGTAACAGTACACCCTGCAAAACGTGTTTTTCAGCCCGAAATAAACGCGTTTTTTCAGACAACTGAATCCCCATGTAGCAGCAAGGCTCAGAAGAGCCCACACACTCAGATCTTAACCCCAGTGTGCTGAAAGTGTCAAAACATGTTTTTCAGCAGAAATAAACATGTTTCTGCAAGTTTGGTCAACCCCATGTAAGTTATGGGGCAGTAACAGTACACTTTTCAAAACGTGTTTTTCAGCCCGAAATAAACGCGTTTTTTCAGACAACTGAATCCCCATGTAGCAACAAGGCTCAGAAGAGCCCACACACTCAGATCTTAACCCCAGTGTGCTGAAAGTGTCAAAACATGTTTTTCAGCAGAAATAAACATGTTTCTGCAAGTTTGGTCAACCCCATGTAAGTTATGGGGCAGTAACAGTACACTCTGCAAAACGTGTTTTTCAGCCCGAAATAAACGCGTTTTTTCAGACAACTGAATCCCCATGTAGCAGCAAGGCTCAGAAGAGCCCACACACTCAGATCTTAACCCCAGTGTGCAGAAAGGTTCAAAACATGTTTTTCAGCAGAAATAAACATGTTTCTGCAAGTTTGGTCAACCCCATGTAAGTTATGGGGCAGTAACAGCACACTTTTCAAAACGTGTTTTTCAGCCCGAAATAAACGCGTTTTTTCAGACAACTGAATACCCATGTAGCAGCAAGGCTCAGAAGAGCCCACACACTCAGATCTTAACCCCAGTGTGCTGAAAGTGTCAAAACATGTTTTTCAGCAGAAATAAACATGTTTCTGCAAGTTTGGTCAACCCCATGTAAGTTATGGGGCAGTAACAGAACACTTTTCAAAACGTGTTTTTCAGCCCGAAATAAACGCGTTTTTTCAGACAACTGAATCCCCATGTAGCAACAAGGCTCAGAAGAGCCCACACACTCAGATCTTAACCCCAGTGTGCTGAAAGTGTCAAAACATGTTTTTCAGCAGAAATAAACATGTTTCTGCAAATTTGGTCAACCCCATGTAAGTTATGGGGCAGTAACAGTACACTTTTCAAAACGTGTTTTTCAGCCCGAAATAAACGCGTTTTTTCAGACAACTGAATACCCATGTAGCAGCAAGTCTCAGAAGAGCCCACACACTCAGCTCTTAACCCCAGTGTGCAGAAAGGGTCAAAACGTGTTTTTCAGCAGAAATAAACATGTTTCTGCAAGTTTGGTCAATCCCATGTAAGTTATGGGGCAGTAACAGTACACTCTGCAAAACGTGTTTTTCAGCCCGAAATAAACGCGTTTTTTCAGACAACTGAATCCCCATGTAGCAGCAAGGCTCAGAAGAGCCCACACACTCAGATCTTAACCCCAGTGTGCTGAAAGTGTCAAAACATGTTTTTCAGCAGAAATAAACATGTTTCTGCAAGTTTGGTCAACCCCATGTAAGTTATGGGGCAGTAACAGTACACTTTTCAAAACGTGTTTTTCAGCCCGAAATAAACGCGTTTTTTCAGACAACTGAATACCCATGTAGCAGCAAGGCTCAGAAGAGCCCACACACTCAGATCTTAACCCCAGTGTGCAGAAAGGGTCAAAACGTGTTTTTCAGCAGAAATAAACATGTTTCTGCAAGTTTGGTCAACCCCATGTAAGTTATGGGGCAGTAACAGTACACTCTGCAAAACGTGTTTTTCAGCCCGAAATAAACGCGTTTTTTCAGACAACTGAATCCCCATGTAGCAGCAAGGCTCAGAAGAGCCCACACACTCAGATCTTAACCCCAGTGTGCTGAAAGTGTCAAAACATTTTTTTCAGCAGAAATAAACATGTTTCTGCAAGTTTGGTCAACCCCATGTAAGTTATGGGGCAGTAACAGTACACTTTTCAAAACGTGTTTTTCAGCCCGAAATAAACGCGTTTTTTCAGACAACTGAATCCCCATGTAGCAACAAGGCTCAGAAGAGCCCACACACTCAGATCTTAACCCCAGTGTGCTGAAAGTGTCAAAACATGTTTTTCAGCAGAAATAAACATGTTTCTGCAAGTTTGGTCAACCCCATGTAAGTTATGGGGCAGTAACAGTACACTCTGCAAAACGTGTTTTTCAGCCCGAAATAAACGCGTTTTTTCAGACAACTGAATCCCCATGTAGCAGCAAGGCTCAGAAGAGCCCACACACTCAGATCTTAACCCCAGTGTGCTGAAAGTGTCAAAACATGTTTTTCAGCAGAAATAAACACGTTTCTGCAAGTTTGGTCAACCCCATGTAAGTTATGGGGCAGTAACAGTACACTTTTCAAAACGTGTTTTTCAGCCCGAAATAAACGCGTTTTTTCAGACAACTGAATACCCATGTAGCAGCAAGGCTCAGAAGAGCCCACACACTCAGATCTTAACCCCAGTGTGCAGAAATGGTCAAAACGTGTTTTTCAGCAGAAATAAACATGTTTCTGCAAGTTTGGTCAACCCCATGTAAGTTATGGGGCAGTAACAGTACACTCTGCAAAACGTGTTTTTCAGCCCGAAATAAACGCGTTTTTTCAGACAACTGAATCCCCATGTAGCAGCAAGGCTCAGAAGAGCCCACACACTCAGATCTTAACCCCAGTGTGCTGAAAGTGTCAAAACATGTTTTTCAGCAGAAATAAACATGTTTCTGCAAGTTTGGTCAACCCCATGTAAGTTATGGGGCAGTAACAGTACACTTTTCAAAACGTGTTTTTCAGCCCGAAATAAACGCGTTTTTTCAGACAACTGAATACCCATGTAGCAGCAAGGCTCAGAAGAGCCCACACACTCAGATCTTAACCCCAGTGTGCAGAAAGGGTCAAAACATGTTTTTCAGCAGAAATAAACATGTTTCTGCAAGTTTGGTCAACCCCATGTAAGTTATGGGGCAGTAACAGTACACTTTTCAAAACGTGTTTTTCAGCCCGAAATAAACGCGTTTTTTCAGACAACTGAATCCCCATGTAGCAACAAGGCTCAGAAGAGCCCACACACTCAGATCTTAACCCCAGTGTGCTGAAAGTGTCAAAACATGTTTTTCAGCAGAAATAAACATGTTTCTGCAAGTTTGGTCAACCCCATGTAAGTTATGGGGCAGTAACAGTACACTTTTCAAAACGTGTTTTTCAGCCCGAAATAAACGCGTTTTTTCAGACAACTGAATCCCCATGTAGCAACAAGGCTCAGAAGAGCCCACACACTCAGATCTTAACCCCAGTGTGCTGAAAGTGTCAAAACATGTTTTTCAGCAGAAATAAACATGTTTCTGCAAGTTTGGTCAACCCCATGTAAGTTATGGGGCAGTAACAGTACACTTTTCAAAACGTGTTTTTCAGCCCGAAATAAACGCGTTTTTTCAGACAACTGAATCCCCATGTAGCAGCAAGGCTCAGAAGAGCCCACACACTCAGATCTTAACCCCAGTGTGCTGAAAGTGTCAAAACATGTTTTTCAGCAGAAATAAACATGTTTCTGCAAGTTTGGTCAACCCCATGTAAGTTATGGGGCAGTAACAGTACACTTTTCAAAACGTGTTTTTCAGCCCGAAATAAACGCGTTTTTTCAGACAACTGAATCCCCATGTAGCAACAAGGCTCAGAAGAGCCCACACACTCAGATCTTAACCCCAGTGTGCTGAAAGTGTCAAAACATGTTTTTCAGCAGAAATAAACATGTTTCTGCAAGTTTGGTCAACCCCATGTAAGTTATGTGGCAGTAACATTACACTCTGCAAAACGTGTTTTTCAGCCCGAAATAAACGCGTTTTTTCAGACAACTGAATCCCCATGTAGCAGCAAGGCTCAGAAGAGCCCACACACTCAGATCTTAACCCCAGTGTGCTGAAAGTGTCAAAACATGTTTTTCAGCAGAAATAAACATGTTTCTGCAAGTTTGGTCAACCCCATGTAAGTTATGGGGCAGTAACAGTACACTTTTCAAAACGTGTTTTTCAGCCCGAAATAAACGCGTTTTTTCAGACAACTGAATACCCATGTAGCAGCAAGGCTCAGAAGAGCCCACACACTCAGATCTTAACCCCAGTGTGCAGAAATGGTCAAAACGTGTTTTTCAGCAGAAATAAACATGTTTCTGCAAGTTTGGTCAACCCCATGTAAGTTATGGGGCAGTAACAGTACACTCTGCAAAACGTGTTTTTCAGCCCGAAATAAACGCGTTTTTTCAGACAACTGAATCCCCATGTAGCAGCAAGGCTCAGAAGAGCCCACACACTCAGATCTTAACCCCAGTGTGCTGAAAGTGTCAAAACATGTTTTTCAGCAGAAATAAACATGTTTCTGCAAGTTTGGTCAACCCCATGTAAGTTATGGGGCAGTAACAGTACACTTTTCAAAACGTGTTTTTCAGCCCGAAATAAACGCGTTTTTTCAAACAACTGAATCCCCATGTAGCAGCAAGGCTCAGAAGAGCCCACACACTCAGATCTTAACCCCAGTGTGCTGAAAGTGTCAAAACATGTTTTTCAGCAGAAATAAACATGTTTCTGCAAGTTTGGTCAACCCCATGTAAGTTATGGGGCAGTAACAGTACACTTTTCAAAACGTGTTTTTCAGCCCGAAATAAACGCGTTTTTTCAGACAACTGAATACCCATGTAGCAGCAAGGCTCAGAAGAGCCCACACACTCAGATCTTAACCCCAGTGTGCAGAAAGGGTCAAAACGTGTTTTTCAGCAGAAATAAACATGTTTCTGCAAGTTTGGTCAACCCCATGTAAGTTATGGGGCAGTAACAGTACACTCTGCAAAACGTGTTTTTCAGCCCGAAATAAACGCGTTTTTTCAGACAACTGAATCCCCATGTAGCAGCAAGGCTCAGAAGAGCCCACACACTCAGATCTTAACCCCAGTGTGCTGAAAGTGTCAAAACATTTTTTTCAGCAGAAATAAACATGTTTCTGCAAGTTTGGTCAACCCCATGTAAGTTATGGGGCAGTAACAGTACACTTTTCAAAACGTGTTTTTCAGCCCGAAATAAACGCGTTTTTTCAGACAACTGAATCCCCATGTAGCAACAAGGCTCAGAAGAGCCCACACACTCAGATCTTAACCCCAGTGTGCTGAAAGTGTCAAAACATGTTTTTCAGCAGAAATAAACATGTTTCTGCAAGTTTGGTCAACCCCATGTAAGTTATGGGGCAGTAACAGTACACTCTGCAAAACGTGTTTTTCAGCCCGAAATAAACGCGTTTTTTCAGACAACTGAATCCCCATGTAGCAGCAAGGCTCAGAAGAGCCCACACACTCAGATCTTAACCCCAGTGTGCTGAAAGTGTCAAAACATGTTTTTCAGCAGAAATAAACACGTTTCTGCAAGTTTGGTCAACCCCATGTAAGTTATGGGGCAGTAACAGTACACTTTTCAAAACGTGTTTTTCAGCCCGAAATAAACGCGTTTTTTCAGACAACTGAATACCCATGTAGCAGCAAGGCTCAGAAGAGCCCACACACTCAGATCTTAACCCCAGTGTGCAGAAATGGTCAAAACGTGTTTTTCAGCAGAAATAAACATGTTTCTGCAAGTTTGGTCAACCCCATGTAAGTTATGGGGCAGTAACAGTACACTCTGCAAAACGTGTTTTTCAGCCCGAAATAAACGCGTTTTTTCAGACAACTGAATCCCCATGTAGCAGCAAGGCTCAGAAGAGCCCACACACTCAGATCTTAACCCCAGTGTGCTGAAAGTGTCAAAACATGTTTTTCAGCAGAAATAAACATGTTTCTGCAAGTTTGGTCAACCCCATGTAAGTTATGGGGCAGTAACAGTACACTTTTCAAAACGTGTTTTTCAGCCCGAAATAAACGCGTTTTTTCAGACAACTGAATACCCATGTAGCAGCAAGGCTCAGAAGAGCCCACACACTCAGATCTTAACCCCAGTGTGCAGAAAGGGTCAAAACATGTTTTTCAGCAGAAATAAACATGTTTCTGCAAGTTTGGTCAACCCCATGTAAGTTATGGGGCAGTAACAGTACACTTTTCAAAACGTGTTTTTCAGCCCGAAATAAACGCGTTTTTTCAGACAACTGAATCCCCATGTAGCAACAAGGCTCAGAAGAGCCCACACACTCAGATCTTAACCCCAGTGTGCTGAAAGTGTCAAAACATGTTTTTCAGCAGAAATAAACATGTTTCTGCAAGTTTGGTCAACCCCATGTAAGTTATGGGGCAGTAACAGTACACTTTTCAAAACGTGTTTTTCAGCCCGAAATAAACGCGTTTTTTCAGACAACTGAATCCCCATGTAGCAACAAGGCTCAGAAGAGCCCACACACTCAGATCTTAACCCCAGTGTGCTGAAAGTGTCAAAACATGTTTTTCAGCAGAAATAAACATGTTTCTGCAAGTTTGGTCAACCCCATGTAAGTTATGGGGCAGTAACAGTACACTTTTCAAAACGTGTTTTTCAGCCCGAAATAAACGCGTTTTTTCAGACAACTGAATCCCCATGTAGCAGCAAGGCTCAGAAGAGCCCACACACTCAGATCTTAACCCCAGTGTGCTGAAAGTGTCAAAACATGTTTTTCAGCAGAAATAAACATGTTTCTGCAAGTTTGGTCAACCCCATGTAAGTTATGGGGCAGTAACAGTACACTTTTCAAAACGTGTTTTTCAGCCCGAAATAAACGCGTTTTTTCAGACAACTGAATCCCCATGTAGCAACAAGGCTCAGAAGAGCCCACACACTCAGATCTTAACCCCAGTGTGCTGAAAGTGTCAAAACATGTTTTTCAGCAGAAATAAACATGTTTCTGCAAGTTTGGTCAACCCCATGTAAGTTATGTGGCAGTAACATTACACTCTGCAAAACGTGTTTTTCAGCCCGAAATAAACGCGTTTTTTCAGACAACTGAATCCCCATGTAGCAGCAAGGCTCAGAAGAGCCCACACACTCAGATCTTAACCCCAGTGTGCTGAAAGTGTCAAAACATGTTTTTCAGCAGAAATAAACATGTTTCTGCAAGTTTGGTCAACCCCATGTAAGTTATGGGGCAGTAACAGTACACTTTTCAAAACGTGTTTTTCAGCCCGAAATAAACGCGTTTTTTCAGACAACTGAATACCCATGTAGCAGCAAGGCTCAGAAGAGCCCACACACTCAGATCTTAACCCCAGTGTGCAGAAATGGTCAAAACGTGTTTTTCAGCAGAAATAAACATGTTTCTGCAAGTTTGGTCAACCCCATGTAAGTTATGGGGCAGTAACAGTACACTCTGCAAAACGTGTTTTTCAGCCCGAAATAAACGCGTTTTTTCAGACAACTGAATCCCCATGTAGCAGCAAGGCTCAGAAGAGCCCACACACTCAGATCTTAACCCCAGTGTGCTGAAAGTGTCAAAACATGTTTTTCAGCAGAAATAAACATGTTTCTGCAAGTTTGGTCAACCCCATGTAAGTTATGGGGCAGTAACAGTACACTTTTCAAAACGTGTTTTTCAGCCCGAAATAAACGCGTTTTTTCAAACAACTGAATCCCCATGTAGCAACAAGGCTCAGAAGAGCCCACACACTCAGATCTTAACCCCAGTGTGCTGAAAGTGTCAAAACATGTTTTTCAGCAGAAATAAACATGTTTCTGCAAGTTTGGTCAACCCCATGTAAGTTATGGGGCAGTAACAGTACACTTTTCAAAACGTGTTTTTTAGCCCGAAATAAACGCGTTTTTTCAGACAACTGAATCCCCATGTAGCAACAAGGCTCAGAAGAGCCCACACACTCAGATCTTAACCCCAGTGTGCTGAAAGTGTCAAAACATGTTTTTCAGCAGAAATAAACATGTTTCTGCAAGTTTGGTCAACCCCATGTAAGTTATGGGGCAGTAACAGTACACTTTTCAAAACGTGTTTTTCAGCCCGAAATAAACGCGTTTTTTCAGACAACTGAATACCCATGTAGCAGCAAGGCTCAGAAGAGCCCACACACTCAGATCTTAACCCCAGTGTGCAGAAAGGGTCAAAACGTGTTTTTCAGCAGAAATAAACATGTTTCTGCAAGTTTGGTCAACCCCATGTAAGTTATGGGGCAGTAACAGTACACTCTGCAAAACGTGTTTTTCAGCCCGAAATAAACGCGTTTTTTCAGACAACTGAATCCCCATGTAGCAGCAAGGCTCAGAAGAGCCCACACACTCAGATCTTAACCCCAGTGTGCTGAAAGTGTCAAAACATGTTTTTCAGCAGAAATAAACATGTTTCTGCAAGTTTGGTCAACCCCATGTAAGTTATGGGGCAGTAACAGTACACTTTTCAAAACGTGTTTTTCAGCCCGAAATAAACGCGTTTTTTCAGACAACTGAATCCCCATGTAGCAACAAGGCTCAGAAGAGCCCACACACTCAGATCTTAACCCCAGTGTGCTGAAAGTGTCAAAACATGTTTTTCAGCAGAAATAAACATGTTTCTGCAAGTTTGGTCAACCCCATGTAAGTTATGGGGCAGTAACAGTACACTCTGCAAAACGTGTTTTTCAGCCCGAAATAAACGCGTTTTTTCAGACAACTGAATCCCCATGTAGCAGCAAGGCTCAGAAGAGCCCACACACTCAGATCTTAACCCCAGTGTGCAGAAAGGTTCAAAACATGTTTTTCAGCAGAAATAAACATGTTTCTGCAAGTTTGGTCAACCCCATGTAAGTTATGGGGCAGTAACAGCACACTTTTCAAAACGTGTTTTTCAGCCCGAAATAAACGCGTTTTTTCAGACAACTGAATACCCATGTAGCAGCAAGGCTCAGAAGAGCCCACACACTCAGATCTTAACCCCAGTGTGCTGAAAGTGTCAAAACATGTTTTTCAGCAGAAATAAACATGTTTCTGCAAGTTTGGTCAACCCCATGTAAGTTATGGGGCAGTAACAGAACACTTTTCAAAACGTGTTTTTCAGCCCGAAATAAACGCGTTTTTTCAGACAACTGAATCCCCATGTAGCAACAAGGCTCAGAAGAGCCCACACACTCAGATCTTAACCCCAGTGTGCTGAAAGTGTCAAAACATGTTTTTCAGCAGAAATAAACATGTTTCTGCAAATTTGGTCAACCCCATGTAAGTTATGGGGCAGTAACAGTACACTTTTCAAAACGTGTTTTTCAGCCCGAAATAAACGCGTTTTTTCAGACAACTGAATACCCATGTAGCAGCAAGTCTCAGAAGAGCCCACACACTCAGCTCTTAACCCCAGTGTGCAGAAAGGGTCAAAACGTGTTTTTCAGCAGAAATAAACATGTTTCTGCAAGTTTGGTCAATCCCATGTAAGTTATGGGGCAGTAACAGTACACTCTGCAAAACGTGTTTTTCAGCCCGAAATAAACGCGTTTTTTCAGACAACTGAATCCCCATGAAGCAGCAAGGCTCAGAAGAGCCCACACACTCAGATCTTAACCCCAGTGTGCTGAAAGTGTCAAAACATGTTTTTCAGCAGAAATAAACATGTTTCTGCAAGTTTGGTCAACCCCATGTAAGTTATGGGGCAGTAACAGTACACTTTTCAAAACGTGTTTTTCAGCCCGAAATAAACGCGTTTTTTCAGACAACTGAATACCCATGTAGCAGCAAGGCTCAGAAGAGCCCACACACTCAGATCTTAACCCCAGTGTGCAGAAATGGTCAAAACGTGTTTTTCAGCAGAAATAAACATGTTTCTGCAAGTTTGGTCAACCCCATGTAAGTTATGGGGCAGTAACAGTACACTTTTCAAAACGTGTTTTTCAGCCCGAAATAAACGCGTTTTTTCAGACAACTGAATACCCATGTAGCAGCAAGGCTCAGAAGAGCCCACACACTCAGATCTTAACCCCAGTGTGCAGAAAGGGTCAAAACATGTTTTTCAGCAGAAATAAACATGTTTCTGCAAGTTTGGTCAACCCCATGTAAGTTATGGGGCAGTAACAGTACACTTTTCAAAACGTGTTTTTCAGCCCGAAATAAACGCGTTTTTTCAGACAACTGAATCCCCATGTAGCAACAAGGCTCAGAAGAGCCCACACACTCAGATCTTAACCCCAGTGTGCTGAAAGTGTCAAAACATGTTTTTCAGCAGAAATAAACATGTTTCTGCAAGTTTGGTCAACCCCATGTAAGTTATGGGGCAGTAACAGTACACTTTTCAAAACGTGTTTTTCAGCCCGAAATAAACGCGTTTTTTCAGACAACTGAATCCCCATGTAGCAACAAGGCTCAGAAGAGCCCACACACTCAGATCTTAACCCCAGTGTGCTGAAAGTGTCAAAACATGTTTTTCAGCAGAAATAAACATGTTTCTGCAAGTTTGGTCAACCCCATGTAAGTTATGGGGCAGTAACAGTACACTTTTCAAAACGTGTTTTTCAGCCCGAAATAAACGCGTTTTTTCAGACAACTGAATCCCCATGTAGCAGCAAGGCTCAGAAGAGCCCACACACTCAGATCTTAACCCCAGTGTGCTGAAAGTGTCAAAACATGTTTTTCAGCAGAAATAAACATGTTTCTGCAAGTTTGGTCAACCCCATGTAAGTTATGGGGCAGTAACAGTACACTTTTCAAAACGTGTTTTTCAGCCCGAAATAAACGCGTTTTTTCAGACAACTGAATCCCCATGTAGCAACAAGGCTCAGAAGAGCCCACACACTCAGATCTTAACCCCAGTGTGCTGAAAGTGTCAAAACATGTTTTTCAGCAGAAATAAACATGTTTCTGCAAGTTTGGTCAACCCCATGTAAGTTATGTGGCAGTAACATTACACTCTGCAAAACGTGTTTTTCAGCCCGAAATAAACGCGTTTTTTCAGACAACTGAATCCCCATGTAGCAGCAAGGCTCAGAAGAGCCCACACACTCAGATCTTAACCCCAGTGTGCTGAAAGTGTCAAAACATGTTTTTCAGCAGAAATAAACATGTTTCTGCAAGTTTGGTCAACCCCATGTAAGTTATGGGGCAGTAACAGTACACTTTTCAAAACGTGTTTTTCAGCCCGAAATAAACGCGTTTTTTCAGACAACTGAATACCCATGTAGCAGCAAGGCTCAGAAGAGCCCACACACTCAGATCTTAACCCCAGTGTGCAGAAATGGTCAAAACGTGTTTTTCAGCAGAAATAAACATGTTTCTGCAAGTTTGGTCAACCCCATGTAAGTTATGGGGCAGTAACAGTACACTCTGCAAAACGTGTTTTTCAGCCCGAAATAAACGCGTTTTTTCAGACAACTGAATCCCCATGTAGCAGCAAGGCTCAGAAGAGCCCACACACTCAGATCTTAACCCCAGTGTGCTGAAAGTGTCAAAACATGTTTTTCAGCAGAAATAAACATGTTTCTGCAAGTTTGGTCAACCCCATGTAAGTTATGGGGCAGTAACAGTACACTTTTCAAAACGTGTTTTTCAGCCCGAAATAAACGCGTTTTTTCAAACAACTGAATCCCCATGTAGCAACAAGGCTCAGAAGAGCCCACACACTCAGATCTTAACCCCAGTGTGCTGAAAGTGTCAAAACATGTTTTTCAGCAGAAATAAACATGTTTCTGCAAGTTTGGTCAACCCCATGTAAGTTATGGGGCAGTAACAGTACACTTTTCAAAACGTGTTTTTTAGCCCGAAATAAACGCGTTTTTTCAGACAACTGAATCCCCATGTAGCAACAAGGCTCAGAAGAGCCCACACACTCAGATCTTAACCCCAGTGTGCTGAAAGTGTCAAAACATGTTTTTCAGCAGAAATAAACATGTTTCTGCAAGTTTGGTCAACCCCATGTAAGTTATGGGGCAGTAACAGTACACTTTTCAAAACGTGTTTTTCAGCCCGAAATAAACGCGTTTTTTCAGACAACTGAATACCCATGTAGCAGCAAGGCTCAGAAGAGCCCACACACTCAGATCTTAACCCCAGTGTGCAGAAAGGGTCAAAACGTGTTTTTCAGCAGAAATAAACATGTTTCTGCAAGTTTGGTCAACCCCATGTAAGTTATGGGGCAGTAACAGTACACTCTGCAAAACGTGTTTTTCAGCCCGAAATAAACGCGTTTTTTCAGACAACTGAATCCCCATGTAGCAGCAAGGCTCAGAAGAGCCCACACACTCAGATCTTAACCCCAGTGTGCTGAAAGTGTCAAAACATGTTTTTCAGCAGAAATAAACATGTTTCTGCAAGTTTGGTCAACCCCATGTAAGTTATGGGGCAGTAACAGTACACTTTTCAAAACGTGTTTTTCAGCCCGAAATAAACGCGTTTTTTCAGACAACTGAATCCCCATGTAGCAACAAGGCTCAGAAGAGCCCACACACTCAGATCTTAACCCCAGTGTGCTGAAAGTGTCAAAACATGTTTTTCAGCAGAAATAAACATGTTTCTGCAAGTTTGGTCAACCCCATGTAAGTTATGGGGCAGTAACAGTACACTCTGCAAAACGTGTTTTTCAGCCCGAAATAAACGCGTTTTTTCAGACAACTGAATCCCCATGTAGCAGCAAGGCTCAGAAGAGCCCACACACTCAGATCTTAACCCCAGTGCAGAAAGGGTCAAAACGTGTTTTTCAGCAGAAATAAACATGTTTCTGCAAGTTTGGTCAATCCCATGTAAGTTATGGGGCAGTAACAGTACACTCTGCAAAACGTGTTTTTCAGCCCGAAATAAACGCGTTTTTTCAGACAACTGAATCCCCATGTAGCAGCAAGGCTCAGAAGAGCCCACACACTCAGATCTTAACCCCAGTGTGCTGAAAGTGTCAAAACATGTTTTTCAGCAGAAATAAACATGTTTCTGCAAGTTTGGTCAACCCCATGTAAGTTATGGGGCAGTAACAGTACACTTTTCAAAACGTGTTTTTCAGCCCGAAATAAACGCGTTTTTTCAGACAACTGAATCCCCATGTAGCAACAAGGCTCAGAAGAGCCCACACACTCAGATCTTAACCCCAGTGTGCTGAAAGTGTCAAAACATGTTTTTCAGCAGAAATAAACATGTTTCTGCAAGTTTGGTCAACCCCATGTAAGTTATGGGGCAGTAACAGTACACTTTTCAAAACGTGTTTTTCAGCCCGAAATAAACGCGTTTTTTCAGACAACTGAATACCCATGTAGCAGCAAGGCTCAGAAGAGCCCACACACTCAGATCTTAACCCCAGTGTGCAGAAAGGGTCAAAACGTGTTTTTCAGCAGAAATAAACATGTTTCTGCAAGTTTGGTCAACCCCATGTAAGTTATGGGGCAGTAACAGTACACTCTGCAAAACGTGTTTTTCAGCCCGAAATAAACGCGTTTTTTCAGACAACTGAATCCCCATGTAGCAGCAAGGCTCAGAAGAGCCCACACACTCAGATCTTAACCCCAGTGTGCTGAAAGTGTCAAAACATGTTTTTCAGCAGAAATAAACATGTTTCTGCAAGTTTGGTCAACCCCATGTAAGTTATGGGGCAGTAACAGTACACTTTTCAAAACGTGTTTTTCAGCCCGAAATAAACGCGTTTTTTCAGACAACTGAATCCCCATGTAGCAACAAGGCTCAGAAGAGCCCACACACTCAGATCTTAACCCCAGTGTGCTGAAAGTGTCAAAACATGTTTTTCAGCAGAAATAAACATGTTTCTGCAAGTTTGGTCAACCCCATGTAAGTTATGGGGCAGTAACAGTACACTTTTCAAAACGTGTTTTTCAGCCCGAAATAAACGCGTTTTTTCAGACAACTGAATACCCATGTAGCAGCAAGGCTCAGAAGAGCCCACACACTCAGATCTTAACCCCAGTGTGCTGAAAGTGTCAAAACATGTTTTTCAGCAGAAATAAACATGTTTCTGCAAGTTTGGTCAACCCCATGTAAGTTATGGGGCAGTAACAGTACACTTTTCAAAACGTGTTTTTCAGCCCGAAATAAACGCGTTTTTTCAGACAACTGAATCCCCATGTAGCAACAAGGCTCAGAAGAGCCCACACACTCAGATCTTAACCCCAGTGTGCTGAAAGTGTCAAAACATGTTTTTCAGCAGAAATAAACATGTTTCTGCAAGTTTGGTCAACCCCATGTAAGTTATGGGGCAGTAACAGTACACTTTTCAAAACGTGTTTTTCAGCCCGAAATAAACGCGTTTTTTCAGACAACTGAATACCCATGTAGCAGCAAGTCTCAGAAGAGCCCACACACTCAGCTCTTAACCCCAGTGTGCAGAAAGGGTCAAAACGTGTTTTTCAGCAGAAATAAACATGTTTCTGCAAGTTTGGTCAATCCCATGTAAGTTATGGGGCAGTAACAGTACACTCTGCAAAACGTGTTTTTCAGCCCGAAATAAACGCGTTTTTTCAGACAACTGAATCCCCATGTAGCAGCAAGGCTCAGAAGAGCCCACACACTCAGATCTTAACCCCAGTGTGCTGAAAGTGTCAAAACATGTTTTTCAGCAGAAATAAACATGTTTCTGCAAGTTTGGTCAACCCCATGTAAGTTATGGGGCAGTAACAGTACACTTTTCAAAACGTGTTTTTCAGCCCGAAATAAACGCGTTTTTTCAGACAACTGAATCCCCATGTAGCAACAAGGCTCAGAAGAGCCCACACACTCAGATCTTAACCCCAGTGTGCTGAAAGTGTCAAAACATGTTTTTCAGCAGAAATAAACATGTTTCTGCAAGTTTGGTCAACCCCATGTAAGTTATGGGGCAGTAACAGTACACTTTTCAAAACGTGTTTTTCAGCCCGAAATAAACGCGTTTTTTCAGACAACTGAATACCCATGTAGCAGCAAGGCTCAGAAGAGCCCACACACTCAGATCTTAACCCCAGTGTGCAGAAAGGGTCAAAACGTGTTTTTCAGCAGAAATAAACATGTTTCTGCAAGTTTGGTCAACCCCATGTAAGTTATGGGGCAGTAACAGTACACTCTGCAAAACGTGTTTTTCAGCCCGAAATAAACGCGTTTTTTCAGACAACTGAATCCCCATGTAGCAGCAAGGCTCAGAAGAGCCCACACACTCAGATCTTAACCCCAGTGTGCTGAAAGTATCAAAACATGTTTTTCAGCAGAAATAAACATGTTTCTGCAAGTTTGGTCAACCCCATGTAAGTTATGGGGCAGTAACAGTACACTTTTCAAAACGTGTTTTTCAGCCCGAAATAAACGCGTTTTTTCAGACAACTGAATCCCCATGTAGCAACAAGGCTCAGAAGAGCCCACACACTCAGATCTTAACCCCAGTGTGCTGAAAGTGTCAAAACATGTTTTTCAGCAGAAATAAACATGTTTCTGCAAGTTTGGTCAACCCCATGTAGTTATGGGGCAGTAACAGTACACTCTGCAAAACGTGTTTTTCAGCCCGAAATAAACGCGTTTTTTCAGACAACTGAATCCCCATGTAGCAGCAAGGCTCAGAAGAGCCCACACACTCAGATCTTAACCCCAGTGTGCTGAAAGTGTCAAAACATGTTTTTCAGCAGAAATAAACATGTTTCTGCAAGTTTGGTCAACCCCATGTAAGTTATGGGGCAGTAACAGTACACTTTTCAAAACGTGTTTTTCAGCCCGAAATAAACGCGTTTTTTCAGACAACTGAATACCCATGTAGCAGCAAGGCTCAGAAGAGCCCACACACTCAGATCTTAACCCCAGTGTGCAGAAATGGTCAAAACGTGTTTTTCAGCAGAAATAAACATGTTTCTGCAAGTTTGGTCAACCCCATGTAAGTTATGGGGCAGTAACAGTACACTCTGCAAAACGTGTTTTTCAGCCCGAAATAAACGCGTTTTTTCAGACAACTGAATCCCCATGTAGCAGCAAGGCTCAGAAGAGCCCACACACTCAGATCTTAACCCCAGTGTGCTGAAAGTGTCAAAACATGTTTTTCAGCAGAAATAAACATGTTTCTGCAAGTTTGGTCAACCCCATGTAAGTTATGGGGCAGTAACAGTACACTTTTCAAAACGTGTTTTTCAGCCCGAAATAAACGCGTTTTTTCAAACAACTGAATCCCCATGTAGCAACAAGGCTCAGAAGAGCCCACACACTCAGATCTTAACCCCAGTGTGCTGAAAGTGTCAAAACATGTTTTTCAGCAGAAATAAACATGTTTCTGCAAGTTTGGTCAACCCCATGTAAGTTATGGGGCAGTAACAGTACACTTTTCAAAACGTGTTTTTCAGCCCGAAATAAACGCGTTTTTTCAGACAACTGAATCCCCATGTAGCAGCAAGGCTCAGAAGAGCCCACACACTCAGATCTTAACCCCAGTGTGCTGAAAGTGTCAAAACATGTTTTTCAGCAGAAATAAACATGTTTCTGCAAGTTTGGTCAACCCCATGTAAGTTATGGGGCAGTAACAGTACACTTTTCAAAACGTGTTTTTCAGCCCGAAATAAACGCGTTTTTTCAGACAACTGAATACCCATGTAGCAGCAAGGCTCAGAAGAGCCCACACACTCAGATCTTAACCCCAGTGTGCTGAAAGTGTCAAAACATGTTTTTCAGCAGAAATAAACATGTTTCTGCAAGTTTGGTCAACCCCATGTAAGTTATGGGGCAGTAACAGTACACTTTTCAAAACGTGTTTTTCAGCCCGAAATAAACGCGTTTTTTCAGACAACTGAATCCCCATGTAGCAGCAAGGCTCAGAAGAGCCCACACACTCAGATCTTAACCCCAGTGTGCTGAAAGTGTCAAAACATGTTTTTCAGCAGAAATAAACATGTTTCTGCAAGTTTGGTCAACCCCATGTAAGTTATGGGGCAGTAACAGTACACTTTTCAAAACGTGTTTTTCAGCCCGAAATAAACGCGTTTTTTCAGACAACTGAATACCCATGTAGCAGCAAGGCTCAGAAGAGCCCACACACTCAGATCTTAACCCCAGTGTGCAGAAAGGGTCAAAACGTGTTTTTCAGCAGAAATAAACATGTTTCTGCAAGTTTGGTCAACCCCATGTAAGTTATGGGGCAGTAACAGTACACTCTGCAAAACGTGTTTTTCAGCCCGAAATAAACGCGTTTTTTCAGACAACTGAATCCCCATGTAGCAGCAAGGCTCAGAAGAGCCCACACACTCAGATCTTAACCCCAGTGTGCTGAAAGTGTCAAAACATGTTTTTCAGCAGAAATAAACATGTTTCTGCAAGTTTGGTCAACCCCATGTAAGTTATGGGGCAGTAACAGTACACTTTTCAAAACGTGTTTTTCAGCCCGAAATAAACGCGTTTTTTCAGACAACTGAATCCCCATGTAGCAACAAGGCTCAGAAGAGCCCACACACTCAGATCTTAACCCCAGTGTGCTGAAAGTGTCAAAACATGTTTTTCAGCAGAAATAAACATGTTTCTGCAAGTTTGGTCAACCCCATGTAAGTTATGGGGCAGTAACAGTACACTTTTCAAAACGTGTTTTTCAGCCCGAAATAAACGCGTTTTCTCAGACAACTGAATACCCATGTAGCAGCAAGGCTCAGAAGAGCCCACACACTCAGATCTTAACCCCAGTGTGCTGAAAGTGTCAAAACATGTTTTTCAGCAGAAATAACCATGTTTCTGCAAGTTTGGTCAACCCCATGTAAGTTATGGGGCAGTAACAGTACACTTTTCAAAACGTGTTTTTCAGCCCGAAATAAACGCGTTTTTTCAGACAACTGAATCCCCATGTAGCAGCAAGGCTCAGAAGAGCCCACACACTCAGATCTTAACCCCAGTGTGCTGAAAGTGTCAAAACATGTTTTTCAGCAGAAATAAACATGTTTCTGCAAGTTTGGTCAACCCCATGTAAGTTATGGGGCAGTAACAGTACACTCTGCAAAACGTGTTTTTCAGCCCGAAATAAACGCGTTTTTTCAGACAACTGAATCCCCATGTAGCAGCAAGGCTCAGAAGAGCCCACACACTCAGATCTTAACCCCAGTGTGCTGAAAGTATCAAAACATGTTTTTCAGCAGAAATAAACATGTTTCTGCAAGTTTGGTCAACCCCATGTAAGTTATGGGGCAGTAACAGTACACTTTTCAAAACGTGTTTTTCAGCCCGAAATAAACGCGTTTTTTCAGACAACTGAATCCCCATGTAGCAACAAGGCTCAGAAGAGCCCACACACTCAGATCTTAACCCCAGTGTGCTGAAAGTGTCAAAACATGTTTTTCAGCAGAAATAAACATGTTTCTGCAAGTTTGGTCAACCCCATGTAGTTATGGGGCAGTAACAGTACACTCTGCAAAACGTGTTTTTCAGCCCGAAATAAACGCGTTTTTTCAGACAACTGAATCCCCATGTAGCAGCAAGGCTCAGAAGAGCCCACACACTCAGATCTTAACCCCAGTGTGCTGAAAGTGTCAAAACATGTTTTTCAGCAGAAATAAACATGTTTCTGCAAGTTTGGTCAACCCCATGTAAGTTATGGGGCAGTAACAGTACACTTTTCAAAACGTGTTTTTCAGCCCGAAATAAACGCGTTTTTTCAGACAACTGAATACCCATGTAGCAGCAAGGCTCAGAAGAGCCCACACACTCAGATCTTAACCCCAGTGTGCAGAAATGGTCAAAACGTGTTTTTCAGCAGAAATAAACATGTTTCTGCAAGTTTGGTCAACCCCATGTAAGTTATGGGGCAGTAACAGTACACTCTGCAAAACGTGTTTTTCAGCCCGAAATAAACGCGTTTTTTCAGACAACTGAATCCCCATGTAGCAGCAAGGCTCAGAAGAGCCCACACACTCAGATCTTAACCCCAGTGTGCTGAAAGTGTCAAAACATGTTTTTCAGCAGAAATAAACATGTTTCTGCAAGTTTGGTCAACCCCATGTAAGTTATGGGGCAGTAACAGTACACTTTTCAAAACGTGTTTTTCAGCCCGAAATAAACGCGTTTTTTCAAACAACTGAATCCCCATGTAGCAACAAGGCTCAGAAGAGCCCACACACTCAGATCTTAACCCCAGTGTGCTGAAAGTGTCAAAACATGTTTTTCAGCAGAAATAAACATGTTTCTGCAAGTTTGGTCAACCCCATGTAAGTTATGGGGCAGTAACAGTACACTTTTCAAAACGTGTTTTTCAGCCCGAAATAAACGCGTTTTTTCAGACAACTGAATCCCCATGTAGCAGCAAGGCTCAGAAGAGCCCACACACTCAGATCTTAACCCCAGTGTGCTGAAAGTGTCAAAACATGTTTTTCAGCAGAAATAAACATGTTTCTGCAAGTTTGGTCAACCCCATGTAAGTTATGGGGCAGTAACAGTACACTTTTCAAAACGTGTTTTTCAGCCCGAAATAAACGCGTTTTTTCAGACAACTGAATACCCATGTAGCAGCAAGGCTCAGAAGAGCCCACACACTCAGATCTTAACCCCAGTGTGCTGAAAGTGTCAAAACATGTTTTTCAGCAGAAATAAACATGTTTCTGCAAGTTTGGTCAACCCCATGTAAGTTATGGGGCAGTAACAGTACACTTTTCAAAACGTGTTTTTCAGCCCGAAATAAACGCGTTTTTTCAGACAACTGAATCCCCATGTAGCAGCAAGGCTCAGAAGAGCCCACACACTCAGATCTTAACCCCAGTGTGCTGAAAGTGTCAAAACATGTTTTTCAGCAGAAATAAACATGTTTCTGCAAGTTTGGTCAACCCCATGTAAGTTATGGGGCAGTAACAGTACACTTTTCAAAACGTGTTTTTCAGCCCGAAATAAACGCGTTTTTTCAGACAACTGAATACCCATGTAGCAGCAAGGCTCAGAAGAGCCCACACACTCAGATCTTAACCCCAGTGTGCAGAAAGGGTCAAAACGTGTTTTTCAGCAGAAATAAACATGTTTCTGCAAGTTTGGTCAACCCCATGTAAGTTATGGGGCAGTAACAGTACACTCTGCAAAACGTGTTTTTCAGCCCGAAATAAACGCGTTTTTTCAGACAACTGAATCCCCATGTAGCAGCAAGGCTCAGAAGAGCCCACACACTCAGATCTTAACCCCAGTGTGCTGAAAGTGTCAAAACATGTTTTTCAGCAGAAATAAACATGTTTCTGCAAGTTTGGTCAACCCCATGTAAGTTATGGGGCAGTAACAGTACACTTTTCAAAACGTGTTTTTCAGCCCGAAATAAACGCGTTTTTTCAGACAACTGAATCCCCATGTAGCAACAAGGCTCAGAAGAGCCCACACACTCAGATCTTAACCCCAGTGTGCTGAAAGTGTCAAAACATGTTTTTCAGCAGAAATAAACATGTTTCTGCAAGTTTGGTCAACCCCATGTAAGTTATGGGGCAGTAACAGTACACTTTTCAAAACGTGTTTTTCAGCCCGAAATAAACGCGTTTTTTCAGACAACTGAATACCCATGTAGCAGCAAGGCTCAGAAGAGCCCACACACTCAGATCTTAACCCCAGTGTGCTGAAAGTGTCAAAACATGTTTTTCAGCAGAAATAACCATGTTTCTGCAAGTTTGGTCAACCCCATGTAAGTTATGGGGCAGTAACAGTACACTTTTCAAAACGTGTTTTTCAGCCCGAAATAAACGCGTTTTTTCAGACAACTGAATCCCCATGTAGCAGCAAGGCTCAGAAGAGCCCACACACTCAGATCTTAACCCCAGTGTGCTGAAAGTGTCAAAACATGTTTTTCAGCAGAAATAAACATGTTTCTGCAAGTTTGGTCAACCCCATGTAAGTTATGGGGCAGTAACAGTACACTCTGCAAAACGTGTTTTTCAGCCCGAAATAAACGCGTTTTTTCAGACAACTGAATCCCCATGTAGCAGCAAGGCTCAGAAGAGCCCACACACTCAGATCTTAACCCCAGTGTGCTGAAAGTATCAAAACATGTTTTTCAGCAGAAATAAACATGTTTCTGCAAGTTTGGTCAACCCCATGTAAGTTATGGGGCAGTAACAGTACACTTTTCAAAACGTGTTTTTCAGCCCGAAATAAACGCGTTTTTTCAGACAACTGAATCCCCATGTAGCAACAAGGCTCAGAAGAGCCCACACACTCAGATCTTAACCCCAGTGTGCTGAAAGTGTCAAAACATGTTTTTCAGCAGAAATAAACATGTTTCTGCAAGTTTGGTCAACCCCATGTAGTTATGGGGCAGTAACAGTACACTCTGCAAAACGTGTTTTTCAGCCCGAAATAAACGCGTTTTTTCAGACAACTGAATCCCCATGTAGCAGCAAGGCTCAGAAGAGCCCACACACTCAGATCTTAACCCCAGTGTGCTGAAAGTGTCAAAACATGTTTTTCAGCAGAAATAAACATGTTTCTGCAAGTTTGGTCAACCCCATGTAAGTTATGGGGCAGTAACAGTACACTTTTCAAAACGTGTTTTTCAGCCCGAAATAAACGCGTTTTTTCAGACAACTGAATACCCATGTAGCAGCAAGGCTCAGAAGAGCCCACACACTCAGATCTTAACCCCAGTGTGCAGAAATGGTCAAAACGTGTTTTTCAGCAGAAATAAACATGTTTCTGCAAGTTTGGTCAACCCCATGTAAGTTATGGGGCAGTAACAGTACACTCTGCAAAACGTGTTTTTCAGCCCGAAATAAACGCGTTTTTTCAGACAACTGAATACCCATGTAGCAGCAAGGCTCAGAAGAGCCCACACACTCAGATCTTAACCCCAGTGTGCTGAAAGTGTCAAAACATGTTTTTCAGCAGAAATAAACATGTTTCTGCAAGTTTGGTCAACCCCATGTAAGTTATGGGGCAGTAACAGTACACTTTTCAAAACGTGTTTTTCAGCCCGAAATAAACGCGTTTTTTCAGACAACTGAATCCCCATGTAGCAACAAGGCTCAGAAGAGCCCACACACTCAGATCTTAACCCCAGTGTGCTGAAAGTGTCAAAACATGTTTTTCAGCAGAAATAAACATGTTTCTGCAAGTTTGGTCAACCCCATGTAAGTTATGGGGCAGTAACAGTACACTTTTCAAAACGTGTTTTTCAGCCCGAAATAAACGCGTTTTTTCAGACAACTGAATACCCATGTAGCAGCAAGGCTCAGAAGAGCCCACACACTCAGATCTTAACCCCAGTGTGCAGAAATGGTCAAAACGTGTTTTTCAGCAGAAATAAACATGTTTCTGCAAGTTTGGTCAACCCCATGTAAGTTATGGGGCAGTAACAGTACACTCTGCAAAACGTGTTTCTCAGCCCGAAATAAACGCGTTTTTTCAGACAACTGAATCCCCATGTAGCAGCAAGGCTCAGAAGAGCCCACACACTCAGATCTTAACCCCAGTGTGCTGAAAGTGTCAAAACATGTTTTTCAGCAGAAATAAACATGTTTCTGCAAGTTTGGTCAACCCCATGTAAGTTATGGGGCAGTAACAGTACACTTTTCAAAACGTGTTTTTCAGCCCGAAATAAACGCGTTTTTTCAAACAACTGAATCCCCATGTAGCAACAAGGCTCAGAAGAGCCCACACACTCAGATCTTAACCCCAGTGTGCTGAAAGTGTCAAAACATGTTTTTCAGCAGAAATAAACATGTTTCTGCAAGTTTGGTCAACCCCATGTAAGTTATGGGGCAGTAACAGTACACTTTTCAAAACGTGTTTTTCAGCCCGAAATAAACGCGTTTTTTCAGACAACTGAATACCCATGTAGCAACAAGGCTCAGAAGAGCCCACACACTCAGATCTTAACCCCAGTGTGCTGAAAGTGTCAAAACATGTTTTTCAGCAGAAATAAACATGTTTCTGCAAGTTTGGTCAACCCCATGTAAGTTATGGGGCAGTAACAGTACACTTTTCAAAACGTGTTTTTCAGCCCGAAATAAACGCGTTTTTTCAGACAACTGAATCCCCATGTAGCAACAAGGCTCAGAAGAGCCCACACACTCAGATCTTAACCCCAGTGTGCTGAAAGTGTCAAAACATGTTTTTCAGCAGAAATAAACATGTTTCTGCAAGTTTGGTCAACCCCATGTAAGTTATGGGGCAGTAACAGTACACTTTTCAAAACGTGTTTTTCAGCCCGAAATAAACGCGTTTTTTCAGACAACTGAATCCCCATGTAGCAACAAGGCTCAGAAGAGCCCACACACTCAGATCTTAACCCCAGTGTGCTGAAAGTGTCAAAACATGTTTTTCAGCAGAAATAAACATGTTTCTGCAAGTTTGGTCAACCCCATGTAAGTTATGGGGCAGTAACAGTACACTTTTCAAAACGTGTTTTTCAGCCCGAAATAAACGCGTTTTTTCAGACAACTGAATACCCATGTAGCAGCAAGGCTCAGAAGAGCCCACACACTCAGATCTTAACCCCAGTGTGCTGAAAGTGTCAAAACATGTTTTTCAGCAGAAATAAACATGTTTCTGCAAGTTTGGTCAACCCCATGTAAGTTATGGGGCAGTAACAGTACACTCTGCAAAACGTGTTTTTCAGCCCGAAATAAACGCGTTTTTTCAGACAACTGAATCCCCATGTAGCAGCAAGGCTCAGAAGAGCCCACACACTCAGATCTTAACCCCAGTGTGCTGAAAGTGTCAAAACATGTTTTTCAGCAGAAATAAACATGTTTCTGCAAGTTTGGTCAACCCCATGTAAGTTATGGGGCAGTAACAGTACACTTTTCAAAACGTGTTTTTCAGCCCGAAATAAACGCGTTTTTTCAGACAACTGAATACCCATGTAGCAGCAAGGCTCAGAAGAGCCCACACACTCAGATCTTAACCCCAGTGTGCAGAAATGGTCAAAACGTGTTTTTCAGCAGAAATAAACATGTTTCTGCAAGTTTGGTCAACCCCATGTAAGTTATGGGGCAGTAACAGTACACTCTGCAAAACGTGTTTCTCAGCCCGAAATAAACGCGTTTTTTCAGACAACTGAATCCCCATGTAGCAGCAAGGCTCAGAAGAGCCCACACACTCAGATCTTAACCCCAGTGTGCTGAAAGTGTCAAAACATGTTTTTCAGCAGAAATAAACATGTTTCTGCAAGTTTGGTCAACCCCATGTAAGTTATGGGGCAGTAACAGTACACTTTTCAAAACGTGTTTTTCAGCCCGAAATAAACGCGTTTTTTCAAACAACTGAATCCCCATGTAGCAACAAGGCTCAGAAGAGCCCACACACTCAGATCTTAACCCCAGTGTGCTGAAAGTGTCAAAACATGTTTTTCAGCAGAAATAAACATGTTTCTGCAAGTTTGGTCAACCCCATGTAAGTTATGGGGCAGTAACAGTACACTTTTCAAAACGTGTTTTTCAGCCCGAAATAAACGCGTTTTTTCAGACAACTTAATCCCCATGTAGCAACAAGGCTCAGAAGAGCCCACACACTCAGATCTTAACCCCAGTGTGCTGAAAGTGTCAAAACATGTTTTTCAGCAGAAATAAACATGTTTCTGCAAGTTTGGTCAACCCCATGTAAGTTATGGGGCAGTAACAGTACACTCTGCAAAACGTGTTTTTCAGCCCGAAATAAACGCGTTTTTTCAGACAACTGAATCCCCATGTAGCAGCAAGGCTCAGAAGAGCCCACACACTCAGATCTTAACCCCAGTGTGCAGAAAGGTTCAAAACATGTTTTTCAGCAGAAATAAACATGTTTCTGCAAGTTTGGTCAACCCCATGTAAGTTATGGGGCAGTAACAGTACACTTTTCAAAACGTGTTTTTCAGCCCGAAATAAACGCGTTTTTTCAGACAACTGAATACCCATGTAGCAGCAAGGCTCAGAAGAGCCCACACACTCAGATCTTAACCCCAGTGTGCTGAAAGTGTCAAAACATGTTTTTCAGCAGAAATAAACATGTTTCTGCAAGTTTGGTCAACCCCATGTAAGTTATGGGGCAGTAACAGTACACTTTTCAAAACGTGTTTTTCAGCCCGAAATAAACGCGTTTTTTCAGACAACTGAATCCCCATGTAGCAACAAGGCTCAGAAGAGCCCACACACTCAGATCTTAACCCCAGTGTGCTGAAAGTGTCAAAACATGTTTTTCAGCAGAAATAAACATGTTTCTGCAAGTTTGGTCAACCCCATGTAAGTTATGGGGCAGTAACAGTACACTTTTCAAAACGTGTTTTTCAGCCCGAAATAAACGCGTTTTTTCAGACAACTGAATACCCATGTAGCAGCAAGTCTCAGAAGAGCCCACACACTCAGCTCTTAACCCCAGTGTGCAGAAAGGGTCAAAACGTGTTTTTCAGCAGAAATAAACATGTTTCTGCAAGTTTGGTCAATCCCATGTAAGTTATGGGGCAGTAACAGTACACTCTGCAAAACGTGTTTTTCAGCCCGAAATAAACGCGTTTTTTCAGACAACTGAATCCCCATGTAGCAGCAAGGCTCAGAAGAGCCCACACACTCAGATCTTAACCCCAGTGTGCTGAAAGTGTCAAAACATGTTTTTCAGCAGAAATAAACATGTTTCTGCAAGTTTGGTCAACCCCATGTAAGTTATGGGGCAGTAACAGTACACTTTTCAAAACGTGTTTTTCAGCCCGAAATAAACGCGTTTTTTCAGACAACTGAATCCCCATGTAGCAACAAGGCTCAGAAGAGCCCACACACTCAGATCTTAACCCCAGTGTGCTGAAAGTGTCAAAACATGTTTTTCAGCAGAAATAAACATGTTTCTGCAAGTTTGGTCAACCCCATGTAAGTTATGGGGCAGTAACAGTACACTTTTCAAAACGTGTTTTTCAGCCCGAAATAAACGCGTTTTTTCAGACAACTGAATACCCATGTAGCAGCAAGGCTCAGAAGAGCCCACACACTCAGCTCTTAACCCCAGTGTGCTGAAAGTGTCAAAACATGTTTTTCAGCAGAAATAAACATGTTTCTGCAAGTTTGGTCAACCCCATGTAAGTTATGGGGCAGTAACAGTACACTTTTCAAAACGTGTTTTTCAGCCCGAAATAAACGCGTTTTTTCAGACAACTGAATACCCATGTAGCAGCAAGGCTCAGAAGAGCCCACACACTCAGATCTTAACCCCAGTGTGCTGAAAGTGTCAAAACATGTTTTTCAGCAGAAATAAACATGTTTCTGCAAGTTTGGTCAACCCCATGTAAGTTATGGGGCAGTAACAGTACACTCTGCAAAACGTGTTTTTCAGCCCGAAATAAACGCGTTTTTTCAGACAACTGAATCCCCATGTAGCAGCAAGGCTCAGAAGAGCCCACACACTCAGATCTTAACCCCAGTGTGCTGAAAGTGTCAAAACATGTTTTTCAGCAGAAATAAACATGTTTCTGCAAGTTTGGTCAACCCCATGTAAGTTATGGGGCAGTAACAGTACACTTTTCAAAACGTGTTTTTCAGCCCGAAATAAACGCGTTTTTTCAGACAACTGAATCCCCATGTAGCAACAAGGCTCAGAAGAGCCCACACACTCAGATCTTAACCCCAGTGTGCTGAAAGTGTCAAAACATGTTTTTCAGCAGAAATAAACATGTTTCTGCAAGTTTGGTCAACCCCATGTAAGTTATGGGGCAGTAACAGTACACTTTTCAAAACGTGTTTTTCAGCCCGAAATAAACGCGTTTTTTCAGACAACTGAATACCCATGTAGCAGCAAGGCTCAGAAGAGCCCACACACTCAGATCTTAACCCCAGTGTGCAGAAATGGTCAAAACGTGTTTTTCAGCAGAAATAAACATGTTTCTGCAAGTTTGGTCAACCCCATGTAAGTTATGGGGCAGTAACAGTACACTCTGCAAAACGTGTTTCTCAGCCCGAAATAAACGCGTTTTTTCAGACAACTGAATCCCCATGTAGCAGCAAGGCTCAGAAGAGCCCACACACTCAGATCTTAACCCCAGTGTGCTGAAAGTGTCAAAACATGTTTTTCAGCAGAAATAAACATGTTTCTGCAAGTTTGGTCAACCCCATGTAAGTTATGGGGCAGTAACAGTACACTTTTCAAAACGTGTTTTTCAGCCCGAAATAAACGCGTTTTTTCAAACAACTGAATCCCCATGTAGCAACAAGGCTCAGAAGAGCCCACACACTCAGATCTTAACCCCAGTGTGCTGAAAGTGTCAAAACATGTTTTTCAGCAGAAATAAACATGTTTCTGCAAGTTTGGTCAACCCCATGTAAGTTATGGGGCAGTAACAGTACACTTTTCAAAACGTGTTTTTCAGCCCGAAATAAACGCGTTTTTTCAGACAACTGAATACCCATGTAGCAACAAGGCTCAGAAGAGCCCACACACTCAGATCTTAACCCCAGTGTGCTGAAAGTGTCAAAACATGTTTTTCAGCAGAAATAAACATGTTTCTGCAAGTTTGGTCAACCCCATGTAAGTTATGGGGCAGTAACAGTACACTTTTCAAAACGTGTTTTTCAGCCCGAAATAAACGCGTTTTTTCAGACAACTGAATCCCCATGTAGCAACAAGGCTCAGAAGAGCCCACACACTCAGATCTTAACCCCAGTGTGCTGAAAGTGTCAAAACATGTTTTTCAGCAGAAATAAACATGTTTCTGCAAGTTTGGTCAACCCCATGTAAGTTATGGGGCAGTAACAGTACACTTTTCAAAACGTGTTTTTCAGCCCGAAATAAACGCGTTTTTTCAGACAACTGAATCCCCATGTAGCAGCAAGGCTCAGAAGAGCCCACACACTCAGATCTTAACCCCAGTGTGCAGAAAGTTTCAAAACATGTTTTTCAGCAGAAATAAACATGTTTCTGCAAGTTTGGTCAACCCCATGTAAGTTATGGGGCAGTAACAGTACACTTTTCAAAACGTGTTTTTCAGCCCGAAATAAACGCGTTTTTTCAGACAACTGAATCCCCATGTAGCAACAAGGCTCAGAAGAGCCCACACACTCAGATCTTAACCCCAGTGTGCTGAAAGTGTCAAAACATGTTTTTCAGCAGAAATAAACATGTTTCTGCAAGTTTGGTCAACCCCATGTAAGTTATGGGGCAGTAACAGTACACTTTTCAAAACGTGTTTTTCAGCCCGAAATAAACGCGTTTTTTCAGACAACTGAATACCCATGTAGCAGCAAGGCTCAGAAGAGCCCTCACACTCAGCTCTTAACCCCAGTGTGCTGAAAGTGTCAAAACATGTTTTTCAGCAGAAATAAACATGTTTCTGCAAGTTTGGTCAACCCCATGTAAGTTATGGGGCAGTAACAGTACACTTTTCAAAACGTGTTTTTCAGCCCGAAATAAACGCGTTTTTTCAGACAACTGAATACCCATGTAGCAGCAAGGCTCAGAGGAGCCCACACACTCAGATCTTAACCCCAGTGTGCAGAAAGGATCAAAACGTGTTTTTCAGCAGAAATAAACATGTTTCTGCAAGTTTGGTCAACCCCATGTAAGTTATGGGGCAGTAACAGTACACTCTGCAAAACGTGTTTTTCAGCCCGAAATAAACGCGTTTTTTCAGACAACTGAATCCCCATGTAGCAGTAAGGCTCAGAAGAGCCCACACACTCAGATCTTAACCCCAGTGTGCTGAAAGTGTCAAAACATGTTTTTCAGCAGAAATAAACATGTTTCTGCAAGTTTGGTCAACCCCATGTAAGTTATGGGGCAGTAACAGTACACTTTTCAAAACGTGTTTTTCAGCCCGAAATAAACGCGTTTTTTCAGACAACTGAATCCCCATGTAGCAGCAAGGCTCAGAAGAGCCCACACACTCAGATCTTAACCCCAGTGTGCAGAAAGTTTCAAAACATGTTTTTCAGCAGAAATAAACATGTTTCTGCAAGTTTGGTCAACCCCATGTAAGTTATGGGGCAGTAACAGTACACTTTTCAAAACGTGTTTTTCAGCCCGAAATAAACGCGTTTTTTCAGACAACTGAATACCCATGTAGCAACAAGGCTCAGAAGAGCCCACACACTCAGATCTTAACCCCAGTGTGCTGAAAGTGTCAAAACATGTTTTTCAGCAGAAATAAACATGTTTCTGCAAGTTTGGTCAACCCCATGTAAGTTATGGGGCAGTAACAGTACACTTTTCAAAACGTGTTTTTCAGCCCGAAATAAACGCGTTTTTTCAGACAACTGAATCCCCATGTAGCAACAAGGCTCAGAAGAGCCCACACACTCAGATCTTAACCCCAGTGTGCTGAAAGTGTCAAAACATGTTTTTCAGCAGAAATAAACATGTTTCTGCAAGTTTGGTCAACCCCATGTAAGTTATGGGGCAGTAACAGTACACTTTTCAAAACGTGTTTTTCAGCCCGAAATAAACGCGTTTTTTCAGACAACTGAATCCCCATGTAGCAGCAAGGCTCAGAAGAGCCCACACACTCAGATCTTAACCCCAGTGTGCAGAAAGTTTCAAAACATGTTTTTCAGCAGAAATAAACATGTTTCTGCAAGTTTGGTCAACCCCATGTAAGTTATGGGGCAGTAACAGTACACTTTTCAAAACGTGTTTTTCAGCCCGAAATAAACGCGTTTTTTCAGACAACTGAATCCCCATGTAGCAACAAGGCTCAGAAGAGCCCACACACTCAGATCTTAACCCCAGTGTGCTGAAAGTGTCAAAACATGTTTTTCAGCAGAAATAAACATGTTTCTGCAAGTTTGGTCAACCCCATGTAAGTTATGGGGCAGTAACAGTACACTTTTCAAAACGTGTTTTTCAGCCCGAAATAAACGCGTTTTTTCAGACAACTGAATACCCATGTAGCAGCAAGGCTCAGAAGAGCCCTCACACTCAGCTCTTAACCCCAGTGTGCTGAAAGTGTCAAAACATGTTTTTCAGCAGAAATAAACATGTTTCTGCAAGTTTGGTCAACCCCATGTAAGTTATGGGGCAGTAACAGTACACTTTTCAAAACGTGTTTTTCAGCCCGAAATAAACGCGTTTTTTCAGACAACTGAATACCCATGTAGCAGCAAGGCTCAGAGGAGCCCACACACTCAGATCTTAACCCCAGTGTGCAGAAAGGATCAAAACGTGTTTTTCAGCAGAAATAAACATGTTTCTGCAAGTTTGGTCAACCCCATGTAAGTTATGGGGCAGTAACAGTACACTCGGCAAAACGTGTTTTTCAGCCCGAAATAAACGCGTTTTTTCAGACAACTGAATCCCCATGTAGCAGTAAGGCTCAGAAGAGCCCACACACTCAGATCTTAACCCCAGTGTGCTGAAAGTGTCAAAACATGTTTTTCAGCAGAAATAAACATGTTTCTGCAAGTTTGGTCAACCCCATGTAAGTTATGGGGCAGTAACAGTACACTTTTCAAAACGTGTTTTTCAGCCCGAAATAAACGCGTTTTTTCAGACAACTGAATCCCCATGTAGCAGCAAGGCTCAGAAGAGCCCACACACTCAGATCTTAACCCCAGTGTGCAGAAAGGGTCAAAACGTGTTTTTCAGCAGAAATAAACATGTTTCTGCAAGTTTGGTCAACCCCATGTAAGTTATGGGGCAGTAACAGTACACTCTGCAAAACGTGTTTTTCAGCCCGAAATAAACGCGTTTTTTCAGACAACTGAATCCCCATGTAGCAGCAAGGCTCAGAAGAGCCCACACACTCAGATCTTAACCCCAGTGTGCTGAAAGTGTCAAAACATGTTTTTCAGCAGAAATAAACATGTTTCTGCAAGTTTGGTCAACCCCATGTAAGTTATGGGGCAGTAACAGTACACTTTTCAAAACGTGTTTTTCAGCCCGAAATAAACGCGTTTTTTCAGACAACTGAATCCCCATGTAGCAACAAGGCTCAGAAGAGCCCACACACTCAGATCTTAACCCCAGTGTGCTGAAAGTGTCAAAACATGTTTTTCAGCAGAAATAAACATGTTTCTGCAAGTTTGGTCAACCCCATGTAAGTTATGGGGCAGTAACAGTACACTTTTCAAAACGTGTTTTTCAGCCCGAAATAAACGCGTTTTCTCAGACAACTGAATACCCATGTAGCAGCAAGGCTCAGAAGAGCCCACACACTCAGATCTTAACCCCAGTGTGCTGAAAGTGTCAAAACATGTTTTTCAGCAGAAATAACCATGTTTCTGCAAGTTTGGTCAACCCCATGTAAGTTATGGGGCAGTAACAGTACACTTTTCAAAACGTGTTTTTCAGCCCGAAATAAACGCGTTTTTTCAGACAACTGAATCCCCATGTAGCAGCAAGGCTCAGAAGAGCCCACACACTCAGATCTTAACCCCAGTGTGCTGAAAGTGTCAAAACATGTTTTTCAGCAGAAATAAACATGTTTCTGCAAGTTTGGTCAACCCCATGTAAGTTATGGGGCAGTAACAGTACACTCTGCAAAACGTGTTTTTCAGCCCGAAATAAACGCGTTTTTTCAGACAACTGAATCCCCATGTAGCAGCAAGGCTCAGAAGAGCCCACACACTCAGATCTTAACCCCAGTGTGCTGAAAGTATCAAAACATGTTTTTCAGCAGAAATAAACATGTTTCTGCAAGTTTGGTCAACCCCATGTAAGTTATGGGGCAGTAACAGTACACTTTTCAAAACGTGTTTTTCAGCCCGAAATAAACGCGTTTTTTCAGACAACTGAATCCCCATGTAGCAACAAGGCTCAGAAGAGCCCACACACTCAGATCTTAACCCCAGTGTGCTGAAAGTGTCAAAACATGTTTTTCAGCAGAAATAAACATGTTTCTGCAAGTTTGGTCAACCCCATGTAGTTATGGGGCAGTAACAGTACACTCTGCAAAACGTGTTTTTCAGCCCGAAATAAACGCGTTTTTTCAGACAACTGAATCCCCATGTAGCAGCAAGGCTCAGAAGAGCCCACACACTCAGATCTTAACCCCAGTGTGCTGAAAGTGTCAAAACATGTTTTTCAGCAGAAATAAACATGTTTCTGCAAGTTTGGTCAACCCCATGTAAGTTATGGGGCAGTAACAGTACACTTTTCAAAACGTGTTTTTCAGCCCGAAATAAACGCGTTTTTTCAGACAACTGAATACCCATGTAGCAGCAAGGCTCAGAAGAGCCCACACACTCAGATCTTAACCCCAGTGTGCAGAAATGGTCAAAACGTGTTTTTCAGCAGAAATAAACATGTTTCTGCAAGTTTGGTCAACCCCATGTAAGTTATGGGGCAGTAACAGTACACTCTGCAAAACGTGTTTTTCAGCCCGAAATAAACGCGTTTTTTCAGACAACTGAATCCCCATGTAGCAGCAAGGCTCAGAAGAGCCCACACACTCAGATCTTAACCCCAGTGTGCTGAAAGTGTCAAAACATGTTTTTCAGCAGAAATAAACATGTTTCTGCAAGTTTGGTCAACCCCATGTAAGTTATGGGGCAGTAACAGTACACTTTTCAAAACGTGTTTTTCAGCCCGAAATAAACGCGTTTTTTCAAACAACTGAATCCCCATGTAGCAACAAGGCTCAGAAGAGCCCACACACTCAGATCTTAACCCCAGTGTGCTGAAAGTGTCAAAACATGTTTTTCAGCAGAAATAAACATGTTTCTGCAAGTTTGGTCAACCCCATGTAAGTTATGGGGCAGTAACAGTACACTTTTCAAAACGTGTTTTTCAGCCCGAAATAAACGCGTTTTTTCAGACAACTGAATCCCCATGTAGCAGCAAGGCTCAGAAGAGCCCACACACTCAGATCTTAACCCCAGTGTGCTGAAAGTGTCAAAACATGTTTTTCAGCAGAAATAAACATGTTTCTGCAAGTTTGGTCAACCCCATGTAAGTTATGGGGCAGTAACAGTACACTTTTCAAAACGTGTTTTTCAGCCCGAAATAAACGCGTTTTTTCAGACAACTGAATACCCATGTAGCAGCAAGGCTCAGAAGAGCCCACACACTCAGATCTTAACCCCAGTGTGCTGAAAGTGTCAAAACATGTTTTTCAGCAGAAATAAACATGTTTCTGCAAGTTTGGTCAACCCCATGTAAGTTATGGGGCAGTAACAGTACACTTTTCAAAACGTGTTTTTCAGCCCGAAATAAACGCGTTTTTTCAGACAACTGAATCCCCATGTAGCAGCAAGGCTCAGAAGAGCCCACACACTCAGATCTTAACCCCAGTGTGCTGAAAGTGTCAAAACATGTTTTTCAGCAGAAATAAACATGTTTCTGCAAGTTTGGTCAACCCCATGTAAGTTATGGGGCAGTAACAGTACACTTTTCAAAACGTGTTTTTCAGCCCGAAATAAACGCGTTTTTTCAGACAACTGAATACCCATGTAGCAGCAAGGCTCAGAAGAGCCCACACACTCAGATCTTAACCCCAGTGTGCAGAAAGGGTCAAAACGTGTTTTTCAGCAGAAATAAACATGTTTCTGCAAGTTTGGTCAACCCCATGTAAGTTATGGGGCAGTAACAGTACACTCTGCAAAACGTGTTTTTCAGCCCGAAATAAACGCGTTTTTTCAGACAACTGAATCCCCATGTAGCAGCAAGGCTCAGAAGAGCCCACACACTCAGATCTTAACCCCAGTGTGCTGAAAGTGTCAAAACATGTTTTTCAGCAGAAATAAACATGTTTCTGCAAGTTTGGTCAACCCCATGTAAGTTATGGGGCAGTAACAGTACACTTTTCAAAACGTGTTTTTCAGCCCGAAATAAACGCGTTTTTTCAGACAACTGAATCCCCATGTAGCAACAAGGCTCAGAAGAGCCCACACACTCAGATCTTAACCCCAGTGTGCTGAAAGTGTCAAAACATGTTTTTCAGCAGAAATAAACATGTTTCTGCAAGTTTGGTCAACCCCATGTAAGTTATGGGGCAGTAACAGTACACTTTTCAAAACGTGTTTTTCAGCCCGAAATAAACGCGTTTTTTCAGACAACTGAATACCCATGTAGCAGCAAGGCTCAGAAGAGCCCACACACTCAGATCTTAACCCCAGTGTGCTGAAAGTGTCAAAACATGTTTTTCAGCAGAAATAACCATGTTTCTGCAAGTTTGGTCAACCCCATGTAAGTTATGGGGCAGTAACAGTACACTTTTCAAAACGTGTTTTTCAGCCCGAAATAAACGCGTTTTTTCAGACAACTGAATCCCCATGTAGCAGCAAGGCTCAGAAGAGCCCACACACTCAGATCTTAACCCCAGTGTGCTGAAAGTGTCAAAACATGTTTTTCAGCAGAAATAAACATGTTTCTGCAAGTTTGGTCAACCCCATGTAAGTTATGGGGCAGTAACAGTACACTCTGCAAAACGTGTTTTTCAGCCCGAAATAAACGCGTTTTTTCAGACAACTGAATCCCCATGTAGCAGCAAGGCTCAGAAGAGCCCACACACTCAGATCTTAACCCCAGTGTGCTGAAAGTATCAAAACATGTTTTTCAGCAGAAATAAACATGTTTCTGCAAGTTTGGTCAACCCCATGTAAGTTATGGGGCAGTAACAGTACACTTTTCAAAACGTGTTTTTCAGCCCGAAATAAACGCGTTTTTTCAGACAACTGAATCCCCATGTAGCAACAAGGCTCAGAAGAGCCCACACACTCAGATCTTAACCCCAGTGTGCTGAAAGTGTCAAAACATGTTTTTCAGCAGAAATAAACATGTTTCTGCAAGTTTGGTCAACCCCATGTAGTTATGGGGCAGTAACAGTACACTCTGCAAAACGTGTTTTTCAGCCCGAAATAAACGCGTTTTTTCAGACAACTGAATCCCCATGTAGCAGCAAGGCTCAGAAGAGCCCACACACTCAGATCTTAACCCCAGTGTGCTGAAAGTGTCAAAACATGTTTTTCAGCAGAAATAAACATGTTTCTGCAAGTTTGGTCAACCCCATGTAAGTTATGGGGCAGTAACAGTACACTTTTCAAAACGTGTTTTTCAGCCCGAAATAAACGCGTTTTTTCAGACAACTGAATACCCATGTAGCAGCAAGGCTCAGAAGAGCCCACACACTCAGATCTTAACCCCAGTGTGCAGAAATGGTCAAAACGTGTTTTTCAGCAGAAATAAACATGTTTCTGCAAGTTTGGTCAACCCCATGTAAGTTATGGGGCAGTAACAGTACACTCTGCAAAACGTGTTTTTCAGCCCGAAATAAACGCGTTTTTTCAGACAACTGAATACCCATGTAGCAGCAAGGCTCAGAAGAGCCCACACACTCAGATCTTAACCCCAGTGTGCTGAAAGTGTCAAAACATGTTTTTCAGCAGAAATAAACATGTTTCTGCAAGTTTGGTCAACCCCATGTAAGTTATGGGGCAGTAACAGTACACTTTTCAAAACGTGTTTTTCAGCCCGAAATAAACGCGTTTTTTCAGACAACTGAATCCCCATGTAGCAACAAGGCTCAGAAGAGCCCACACACTCAGATCTTAACCCCAGTGTGCTGAAAGTGTCAAAACATGTTTTTCAGCAGAAATAAACATGTTTCTGCAAGTTTGGTCAACCCCATGTAAGTTATGGGGCAGTAACAGTACACTTTTCAAAACGTGTTTTTCAGCCCGAAATAAACGCGTTTTTTCAGACAACTGAATACCCATGTAGCAGCAAGGCTCAGAAGAGCCCACACACTCAGATCTTAACCCCAGTGTGCAGAAATGGTCAAAACGTGTTTTTCAGCAGAAATAAACATGTTTCTGCAAGTTTGGTCAACCCCATGTAAGTTATGGGGCAGTAACAGTACACTCTGCAAAACGTGTTTCTCAGCCCGAAATAAACGCGTTTTTTCAGACAACTGAATCCCCATGTAGCAGCAAGGCTCAGAAGAGCCCACACACTCAGATCTTAACCCCAGTGTGCTGAAAGTGTCAAAACATGTTTTTCAGCAGAAATAAACATGTTTCTGCAAGTTTGGTCAACCCCATGTAAGTTATGGGGCAGTAACAGTACACTTTTCAAAACGTGTTTTTCAGCCCGAAATAAACGCGTTTTTTCAAACAACTGAATCCCCATGTAGCAACAAGGCTCAGAAGAGCCCACACACTCAGATCTTAACCCCAGTGTGCTGAAAGTGTCAAAACATGTTTTTCAGCAGAAATAAACATGTTTCTGCAAGTTTGGTCAACCCCATGTAAGTTATGGGGCAGTAACAGTACACTTTTCAAAACGTGTTTTTCAGCCCGAAATAAACGCGTTTTTTCAGACAACTGAATACCCATGTAGCAACAAGGCTCAGAAGAGCCCACACACTCAGATCTTAACCCCAGTGTGCTGAAAGTGTCAAAACATGTTTTTCAGCAGAAATAAACATGTTTCTGCAAGTTTGGTCAACCCCATGTAAGTTATGGGGCAGTAACAGTACACTTTTCAAAACGTGTTTTTCAGCCCGAAATAAACGCGTTTTTTCAGACAACTGAATCCCCATGTAGCAACAAGGCTCAGAAGAGCCCACACACTCAGATCTTAACCCCAGTGTGCTGAAAGTGTCAAAACATGTTTTTCAGCAGAAATAAACATGTTTCTGCAAGTTTGGTCAACCCCATGTAAGTTATGGGGCAGTAACAGTACACTTTTCAAAACGTGTTTTTCAGCCCGAAATAAACGCGTTTTTTCAGACAACTGAATCCCCATGTAGCAACAAGGCTCAGAAGAGCCCACACACTCAGATCTTAACCCCAGTGTGCTGAAAGTGTCAAAACATGTTTTTCAGCAGAAATAAACATGTTTCTGCAAGTTTGGTCAACCCCATGTAAGTTATGGGGCAGTAACAGTACACTTTTCAAAACGTGTTTTTCAGCCCGAAATAAACGCGTTTTTTCAGACAACTGAATACCCATGTAGCAGCAAGGCTCAGAAGAGCCCACACACTCAGATCTTAACCCCAGTGTGCTGAAAGTGTCAAAACATGTTTTTCAGCAGAAATAAACATGTTTCTGCAAGTTTGGTCAACCCCATGTAAGTTATGGGGCAGTAACAGTACACTCTGCAAAACGTGTTTTTCAGCCCGAAATAAACGCGTTTTTTCAGACAACTGAATCCCCATGTAGCAGCAAGGCTCAGAAGAGCCCACACACTCAGATCTTAACCCCAGTGTGCTGAAAGTGTCAAAACATGTTTTTCAGCAGAAATAAACATGTTTCTGCAAGTTTGGTCAACCCCATGTAAGTTATGGGGCAGTAACAGTACACTTTTCAAAACGTGTTTTTCAGCCCGAAATAAACGCGTTTTTTCAGACAACTGAATACCCATGTAGCAGCAAGGCTCAGAAGAGCCCACACACTCAGATCTTAACCCCAGTGTGCAGAAATGGTCAAAACGTGTTTTTCAGCAGAAATAAACATGTTTCTGCAAGTTTGGTCAACCCCATGTAAGTTATGGGGCAGTAACAGTACACTCTGCAAAACGTGTTTCTCAGCCCGAAATAAACGCGTTTTTTCAGACAACTGAATCCCCATGTAGCAGCAAGGCTCAGAAGAGCCCACACACTCAGATCTTAACCCCAGTGTGCTGAAAGTGTCAAAACATGTTTTTCAGCAGAAATAAACATGTTTCTGCAAGTTTGGTCAACCCCATGTAAGTTATGGGGCAGTAACAGTACACTTTTCAAAACGTGTTTTTCAGCCCGAAATAAACGCGTTTTTTCAAACAACTGAATCCCCATGTAGCAACAAGGCTCAGAAGAGCCCACACACTCAGATCTTAACCCCAGTGTGCTGAAAGTGTCAAAACATGTTTTTCAGCAGAAATAAACATGTTTCTGCAAGTTTGGTCAACCCCATGTAAGTTATGGGGCAGTAACAGTACACTTTTCAAAACGTGTTTTTCAGCCCGAAATAAACGCGTTTTTTCAGACAACTTAATCCCCATGTAGCAACAAGGCTCAGAAGAGCCCACACACTCAGATCTTAACCCCAGTGTGCTGAAAGTGTCAAAACATGTTTTTCAGCAGAAATAAACATGTTTCTGCAAGTTTGGTCAACCCCATGTAAGTTATGGGGCAGTAACAGTACACTCTGCAAAACGTGTTTTTCAGCCCGAAATAAACGCGTTTTTTCAGACAACTGAATCCCCATGTAGCAGCAAGGCTCAGAAGAGCCCACACACTCAGATCTTAACCCCAGTGTGCAGAAAGGTTCAAAACATGTTTTTCAGCAGAAATAAACATGTTTCTGCAAGTTTGGTCAACCCCATGTAAGTTATGGGGCAGTAACAGTACACTTTTCAAAACGTGTTTTTCAGCCCGAAATAAACGCGTTTTTTCAGACAACTGAATACCCATGTAGCAGCAAGGCTCAGAAGAGCCCACACACTCAGATCTTAACCCCAGTGTGCTGAAAGTGTCAAAACATGTTTTTCAGCAGAAATAAACATGTTTCTGCAAGTTTGGTCAACCCCATGTAAGTTATGGGGCAGTAACAGTACACTTTTCAAAACGTGTTTTTCAGCCCGAAATAAACGCGTTTTTTCAGACAACTGAATCCCCATGTAGCAACAAGGCTCAGAAGAGCCCACACACTCAGATCTTAACCCCAGTGTGCTGAAAGTGTCAAAACATGTTTTTCAGCAGAAATAAACATGTTTCTGCAAGTTTGGTCAACCCCATGTAAGTTATGGGGCAGTAACAGTACACTTTTCAAAACGTGTTTTTCAGCCCGAAATAAACGCGTTTTTTCAGACAACTGAATACCCATGTAGCAGCAAGTCTCAGAAGAGCCCACACACTCAGCTCTTAACCCCAGTGTGCAGAAAGGGTCAAAACGTGTTTTTCAGCAGAAATAAACATGTTTCTGCAAGTTTGGTCAATCCCATGTAAGTTATGGGGCAGTAACAGTACACTCTGCAAAACGTGTTTTTCAGCCCGAAATAAACGCGTTTTTTCAGACAACTGAATCCCCATGTAGCAGCAAGGCTCAGAAGAGCCCACACACTCAGATCTTAACCCCAGTGTGCTGAAAGTGTCAAAACATGTTTTTCAGCAGAAATAAACATGTTTCTGCAAGTTTGGTCAACCCCATGTAAGTTATGGGGCAGTAACAGTACACTTTTCAAAACGTGTTTTTCAGCCCGAAATAAACGCGTTTTTTCAGACAACTGAATCCCCATGTAGCAACAAGGCTCAGAAGAGCCCACACACTCAGATCTTAACCCCAGTGTGCTGAAAGTGTCAAAACATGTTTTTCAGCAGAAATAAACATGTTTCTGCAAGTTTGGTCAACCCCATGTAAGTTATGGGGCAGTAACAGTACACTTTTCAAAACGTGTTTTTCAGCCCGAAATAAACGCGTTTTTTCAGACAACTGAATACCCATGTAGCAGCAAGGCTCAGAAGAGCCCACACACTCAGCTCTTAACCCCAGTGTGCTGAAAGTGTCAAAACATGTTTTTCAGCAGAAATAAACATGTTTCTGCAAGTTTGGTCAACCCCATGTAAGTTATGGGGCAGTAACAGTACACTTTTCAAAACGTGTTTTTCAGCCCGAAATAAACGCGTTTTTTCAGACAACTGAATACCCATGTAGCAGCAAGGCTCAGAAGAGCCCACACACTCAGATCTTAACCCCAGTGTGCTGAAAGTGTCAAAACATGTTTTTCAGCAGAAATAAACATGTTTCTGCAAGTTTGGTCAACCCCATGTAAGTTATGGGGCAGTAACAGTACACTCTGCAAAACGTGTTTTTCAGCCCGAAATAAACGCGTTTTTTCAGACAACTGAATCCCCATGTAGCAGCAAGGCTCAGAAGAGCCCACACACTCAGATCTTAACCCCAGTGTGCTGAAAGTGTCAAAACATGTTTTTCAGCAGAAATAAACATGTTTCTGCAAGTTTGGTCAACCCCATGTAAGTTATGGGGCAGTAACAGTACACTTTTCAAAACGTGTTTTTCAGCCCGAAATAAACGCGTTTTTTCAGACAACTGAATCCCCATGTAGCAACAAGGCTCAGAAGAGCCCACACACTCAGATCTTAACCCCAGTGTGCTGAAAGTGTCAAAACATGTTTTTCAGCAGAAATAAACATGTTTCTGCAAGTTTGGTCAACCCCATGTAAGTTATGGGGCAGTAACAGTACACTTTTCAAAACGTGTTTTTCAGCCCGAAATAAACGCGTTTTTTCAGACAACTGAATACCCATGTAGCAGCAAGGCTCAGAAGAGCCCACACACTCAGATCTTAACCCCAGTGTGCAGAAATGGTCAAAACGTGTTTTTCAGCAGAAATAAACATGTTTCTGCAAGTTTGGTCAACCCCATGTAAGTTATGGGGCAGTAACAGTACACTCTGCAAAACGTGTTTCTCAGCCCGAAATAAACGCGTTTTTTCAGACAACTGAATCCCCATGTAGCAGCAAGGCTCAGAAGAGCCCACACACTCAGATCTTAACCCCAGTGTGCTGAAAGTGTCAAAACATGTTTTTCAGCAGAAATAAACATGTTTCTGCAAGTTTGGTCAACCCCATGTAAGTTATGGGGCAGTAACAGTACACTTTTCAAAACGTGTTTTTCAGCCCGAAATAAACGCGTTTTTTCAAACAACTGAATCCCCATGTAGCAACAAGGCTCAGAAGAGCCCACACACTCAGATCTTAACCCCAGTGTGCTGAAAGTGTCAAAACATGTTTTTCAGCAGAAATAAACATGTTTCTGCAAGTTTGGTCAACCCCATGTAAGTTATGGGGCAGTAACAGTACACTTTTCAAAACGTGTTTTTCAGCCCGAAATAAACGCGTTTTTTCAGACAACTGAATACCCATGTAGCAACAAGGCTCAGAAGAGCCCACACACTCAGATCTTAACCCCAGTGTGCTGAAAGTGTCAAAACATGTTTTTCAGCAGAAATAAACATGTTTCTGCAAGTTTGGTCAACCCCATGTAAGTTATGGGGCAGTAACAGTACACTTTTCAAAACGTGTTTTTCAGCCCGAAATAAACGCGTTTTTTCAGACAACTGAATCCCCATGTAGCAACAAGGCTCAGAAGAGCCCACACACTCAGATCTTAACCCCAGTGTGCTGAAAGTGTCAAAACATGTTTTTCAGCAGAAATAAACATGTTTCTGCAAGTTTGGTCAACCCCATGTAAGTTATGGGGCAGTAACAGTACACTTTTCAAAACGTGTTTTTCAGCCCGAAATAAACGCGTTTTTTCAGACAACTGAATCCCCATGTAGCAGCAAGGCTCAGAAGAGCCCACACACTCAGATCTTAACCCCAGTGTGCAGAAAGTTTCAAAACATGTTTTTCAGCAGAAATAAACATGTTTCTGCAAGTTTGGTCAACCCCATGTAAGTTATGGGGCAGTAACAGTACACTTTTCAAAACGTGTTTTTCAGCCCGAAATAAACGCGTTTTTTCAGACAACTGAATCCCCATGTAGCAACAAGGCTCAGAAGAGCCCACACACTCAGATCTTAACCCCAGTGTGCTGAAAGTGTCAAAACATGTTTTTCAGCAGAAATAAACATGTTTCTGCAAGTTTGGTCAACCCCATGTAAGTTATGGGGCAGTAACAGTACACTTTTCAAAACGTGTTTTTCAGCCCGAAATAAACGCGTTTTTTCAGACAACTGAATACCCATGTAGCAGCAAGGCTCAGAAGAGCCCTCACACTCAGCTCTTAACCCCAGTGTGCTGAAAGTGTCAAAACATGTTTTTCAGCAGAAATAAACATGTTTCTGCAAGTTTGGTCAACCCCATGTAAGTTATGGGGCAGTAACAGTACACTTTTCAAAACGTGTTTTTCAGCCCGAAATAAACGCGTTTTTTCAGACAACTGAATACCCATGTAGCAGCAAGGCTCAGAGGAGCCCACACACTCAGATCTTAACCCCAGTGTGCAGAAAGGATCAAAACGTGTTTTTCAGCAGAAATAAACATGTTTCTGCAAGTTTGGTCAACCCCATGTAAGTTATGGGGCAGTAACAGTACACTCTGCAAAACGTGTTTTTCAGCCCGAAATAAACGCGTTTTTTCAGACAACTGAATCCCCATGTAGCAGTAAGGCTCAGAAGAGCCCACACACTCAGATCTTAACCCCAGTGTGCTGAAAGTGTCAAAACATGTTTTTCAGCAGAAATAAACATGTTTCTGCAAGTTTGGTCAACCCCATGTAAGTTATGGGGCAGTAACAGTACACTTTTCAAAACGTGTTTTTCAGCCCGAAATAAACGCGTTTTTTCAGACAACTGAATCCCCATGTAGCAGCAAGGCTCAGAAGAGCCCACACACTCAGATCTTAACCCCAGTGTGCAGAAAGTTTCAAAACATGTTTTTCAGCAGAAATAAACATGTTTCTGCAAGTTTGGTCAACCCCATGTAAGTTATGGGGCAGTAACAGTACACTTTTCAAAACGTGTTTTTCAGCCCGAAATAAACGCGTTTTTTCAGACAACTGAATACCCATGTAGCAACAAGGCTCAGAAGAGCCCACACACTCAGATCTTAACCCCAGTGTGCTGAAAGTGTCAAAACATGTTTTTCAGCAGAAATAAACATGTTTCTGCAAGTTTGGTCAACCCCATGTAAGTTATGGGGCAGTAACAGTACACTTTTCAAAACGTGTTTTTCAGCCCGAAATAAACGCGTTTTTTCAGACAACTGAATACCCATGTAGCAGCAAGTCTCAGAAGAGCCCACACACTCAGCTCTTAACCCCAGTGTGCAGAAAGGGTCAAAACGTGTTTTTCAGCAGAAATAAACATGTTTCTGCAAGTTTGGTCAATCCCATGTAAGTTATGGGGCAGTAACAGTACACTCTGCAAAACGTGTTTTTCAGCCCGAAATAAACGCGTTTTTTCAGACAACTGAATCCCCATGTAGCAGCAAGGCTCAGAAGAGCCCACACACTCAGATCTTAACCCCAGTGTGCTGAAAGTGTCAAAACATGTTTTTCAGCAGAAATAAACATGTTTCTGCAAGTTTGGTCAACCCCATGTAAGTTATGGGGCAGTAACAGTACACTTTTCAAAACGTGTTTTTCAGCCCGAAATAAACGCGTTTTTTCAGACAACTGAATCCCCATGTAGCAACAAGGCTCAGAAGAGCCAACACACTCAGATCTTAACCCCAGTGTGCTGAAAGTGTCAAAACATGTTTTTCAGCAGAAATAAACATGTTTCTGCAAGTTTGGTCAACCCCATGTAAGTTATGGGGCAGTAACAGTACACTTTTCAAAACGTGTTTTTCAGCCCGAAATAAACGCGTTTTTTCAGACAACTGAATACCCATGTAGCAGCAAGGCTCAGAAGAGCCCTCACACTCAGCTCTTAACCCCAGTGTGCTGAAAGTGTCAAAACATGTTTTTCAGCAGAAATAAACATGTTTCTGCAAGTTTGGTCAACCCCATGTAAGTTATGGGGCAGTAACAGTACACTTTTCAAAACGTGTTTTTCAGCCCGAAATAAACGCGTTTTTTCAGACAACTGAATCCCCATGTAGCAGCAAGGCTCAGAAGAGCCCACACACTCAGATCTTAACCCCAGTGTGCTGAAAGTGTCAAAACATGTTTTTCAGCAGAAATAAACATGTTTCTGCAAGTTTGGTCAACCCCATGTAAGTTATGGGGCAGTAACAGTACACTTTTCAAAACGTGTTTTTCAGCCCGAAATAAACGCGTTTTTTCAGACAACTGAATACCCATGTAGCAGCAAGGCTCAGAAGAGCCCACACACTCAGATCTTAACCCCAGTGTGCAGAAAGGGTCAAAACGTGTTTTTCAGCAGAAATAAACATGTTTCTGCAAGTTTGGTCAACCCCATGTAAGTTATGGGGCAGTAACAGTACACTCTGCAAAACGTGTTTTTCAGCCCGAAATAAACGCGTTTTTTCAGACAACTGAATCCCCATGTAGCAGCAAGGCTCAGAAGAGCCCACACACTCAGATCTTAACCCCAGTGTGCTGAAAGTGTCAAAACATGTTTTTCAGCAGAAATAAACATGTTTCTGCAAGTTTGGTCAACCCCATGTAAGTTATGGGGCAGTAACAGTACACTTTTCAAAACGTGTTTTTCAGCCCGAAATAAACGCGTTTTTTCAGACAACTGAATCCCCATGTAGCAACAAGGCTCAGAAGAGCCCACACACTCAGATCTTAACCCCAGTGTGCTGAAAGTGTCAAAACATGTTTTTCAGCAGAAATAAACATGTTTCTGCAAGTTTGGTCAACCCCATGTAAGTTATGGGGCAGTAACAGTACACTTTTCAAAACGTGTTTTTCAGCCCGAAATAAACGCGTTTTTTCAGACAACTGAATACCCATGTAGCAGCAAGGCTCAGAAGAGCCCACACACTCAGATCTTAACCCCAGTGTGCTGAAAGTGTCAAAACATGTTTTTCAGCAGAAATAAACATGTTTCTGCAAGTTTGGTCAACCCCATGTAAGTTATGGGGCAGTAACAGTACACTTTTCAAAACGTGTTTTTCAGCCCGAAATAAACGCGTTTTTTCAGACAACTGAATCCCCATGTAGCAGCAAGGCTCAGAAGAGCCCACACACTCAGATCTTAACCCCAGTGTGCTGAAAGTGTCAAAACATGTTTTTCAGAAGAAATAAACATGTTTCTGCAAGTTTGGTCAACCCCATGTAAGTTATGGGGCAGTAACAGTACACTTTTCAAAACGTGTTTTTCAGCCCGAAATAAACGCGTTTTTTCAGACAACTGAATCCCCATGTAGCAGCAAGGCTCAGAAGAGCCCACACACTCAGATCTTAACCCCAGTGTGCAGAAAGTTTCAAAACATGTTTTTCAGCAGAAATAAACATGTTTCTGCAAGTTTGGTCAACCCCATGTAAGTTATGGGGCAGTAACAGTACACTTTTCAAAACGTGTTTTTCAGCCCGAAATAAACGCGTTTTTTCAGACAACTGAATCCCCATGTAGCAACAAGGCTCAGAAGAGCCCACACACTCAGATCTTAACCCCAGTGTGCTGAAAGTGTCAAAACATGTTTTTCAGCAGAAATAAACATGTTTCTGCAAGTTTGGTCAACCCCATGTAAGTTATGGGGCAGTAACAGTACACTTTTCAAAACGTGTTTTTCAGCCCGAAATAAACGCGTTTTTTCAGACAACTGAATACCCATGTAGCAGCAAGGCTCAGAAGAGCCCTCACACTCAGCTCTTAACCCCAGTGTGCTGAAAGTGTCAAAACATGTTTTTCAGCAGAAATAAACATGTTTCTGCAAGTTTGGTCAACCCCATGTAAGTTATGGGGCAGTAACAGTACACTTTTCAAAACGTGTTTTTCAGCCCGAAATAAACGCGTTTTTTCAGACAACTGAATACCCATGTAGCAGCAAGGCTCAGAAGAGCCCACACACTCAGATCTTAACCCCAGTGTGCAGAAAGGATCAAAACGTGTTTTTCAGCAGAAATAAACATGTTTCTGCAAGTTTGGTCAACCCCATGTAAGTTATGGGGCAGTAACAGTACACTCTGCAAAACGTGTTTTTCAGCCCGAAATAAACGCGTTTTTTCAGACAACTGAATCCCCATGTAGCAGTAAGGCTCAGAAGAGCCCACACACTCAGATCTTAACCCCAGTGTGCTGAAAGTGTCAAAACATGTTTTTCAGCAGAAATAAACATGTTTCTGCAAGTTTGGTCAACCCCATGTAAGTTATGGGGCAGTAACAGTACACTTTTCAAAACGTGTTTTTCAGCCCGAAATAAACGCGTTTTTTCAGACAACTGAATCCCCATGTAGCAGCAAGGCTCAGAAGAGCCCACACACTCAGATCTTAACCCCAGTGTGCAGAAAGTTTCAAAACATGTTTTTCAGCTGAAATAAACATGTTTCTGCAAGTTTGGTCAACCCCATGTAAGTTATGGGGCAGTAACAGTACACTTTTCAAAACGTGTTTTTCAGCCCGAAATAAACGCGTTTTTTCAGACAACTGAATCCCCATGTAGCAACAAGGCTCAGAAGAGCCCACACACTCAGATCTTAACCCCAGTGTGCTGAAAGTGTCAAAACATGTTTTTCAGCAGAAATAAACATGTTTCTGCAAGTTTGGTCAACCCCATGTAAGTTATGGGGCAGTAACAGTACACTTTTCAAAACGTGTTTTTCAGCCCGAAATAAACGCGTTTTTTCAGACAACTGAATACCCATGTAGCAGCAAGTCTCAGAAGAGCCCACACACTCAGCTCTTAACCCCAGTGTGCAGAAAGGGTCAAAACGTGTTTTTCAGCAGAAATAAACATGTTTCTGCAAGTTTGGTCAATCCCATGTAAGTTATGGGGCAGTAACAGTACACTCTGCAAAACGTGTTTTTCAGCCCGAAATAAACGCGTTTTTTCAGACAACTGAATCCCCATGTAGCAGCAAGGCTCAGAAGAGCCCACACACTCAGATCTTAACCCCAGTGTGCTGAAAGTGTCAAAACATGTTTTTCAGCAGAAATAAACATGTTTCTGCAAGTTTGGTCAACCCCATGTAAGTTATGGGGCAGTAACAGTACACTTTTCAAAACGTGTTTTTCAGCCCGAAATAAACGCGTTTTTTCAGACAACTGAATACCCATGTAGCAGCAAGGCTCAGAAGAGCCCTCACACTCAGCTCTTAACCCCAGTGTGCTGAAAGTGTCAAAACATGTTTTTCAGCAGAAATAAACATGTTTCTGCAAGTTTGGTCAACCCCATGTAAGTTATGGGGCAGTAACAGTACACTTTTCAAAACGTGTTTTTCAGCCCGAAATAAACGCGTTTTTTCAGACAACTGAATCCCCATGTAGCAACAAGGCTCAGAAGAGCCCACACACTCAGATCTTAACCCCAGTGTGCTGAAAGTGTCAAAACATGTTTTTCAGCAGAAATAAACATGTTTCTGCAAGTTTGGTCAACCCCATGTAAGTTATGGGGCAGTAACAGTACACTTTTCAAAACGTGTTTTTCAGCCCGAAATAAACGCGTTTTTTCAGACAACTGAATACCCATGTAGCAGCAAGGCTCAGAAGAGCCCACACACTCAGATCTTAACCCCAGTGTGCAGAAAGGGTCAAAACGTGTTTTTCAGCAGAAATAAACATGTTTCTGCAAGTTTGGTCAACCCCATGTAAGTTATGGGGCAGTAACAGTACACTCTGCAAAACGTGTTTTTCAGCCCGAAATAAACGCGTTTTTTCAGACAACTGAATCCCCATGTAGCAGCAAGGCTCAGAAGAGCCCACACACTCAGATCTTAACCCCAGTGTGCTGAAAGTGTCAAAACATGTTTTTCAGCAGAAATAAACATGTTTCTGCAAGTTTGGTCAACCCCATGTAAGTTATGGGGCAGTAACAGTACACTTTTCAAAACGTGTTTTTCAGCCCGAAATAAACGCGTTTTTTCAGACAACTGAATACCCATGTAGCAGCAAGGCTCAGAAGAGCCCACACACTCAGATCTTAACCCCAGTGTGCAGAAAGGGTCAAAACGTGTTTTTCAGCAGAAATAAACATGTTTCTGCAAGTTTGGTCAACCCCATGTAAGTTATGGGGCAGTAACAGTACACTCTGCAAAACGTGTTTTTCAGCCCGAAATAAACGCGTTTTTTCAGACAACTGAATCCCCATGTAGCAGTAAGGCTCAGAAGAGCCCACACACTCAGATCTTAACCCCAGTGTGCTGAAAGTGTCAAAACATGTTTTTCAGCAGAAATAAACATGTTTCTGCAAGTTTGGTCAACCCCATGTAAGTTATGGGGCAGTAACAGTACACTTTTCAAAACGTGTTTTTCAGCCCGAAATAAACGCGTTTTTTCAGACAACTGAATCCCCATGTAGCAACAAGGCTCAGAAGAGCCCACACACTCAGATCTTAACCCCAGTGTGCTGAAAGTGTCAAAACATGTTTTTCAGCAGAAATAAACATGTTTCTGCAAGTTTGGTCAACCCCATGTAAGTTATGGGGCAGTAACAGTACACTTTTCAAAACGTGTTTTTCAGCCCGAAATAAACGCGTTTTTTCAGACAACTGAATCCCCATGTAGCAACAAGGCTCAGAAGAGCCCACACACTCAGATCTTAACCCCAGTGTGCTGAAAGTGTCAAAACATGTTTTTCAGCAGAAATAAACATGTTTCTGCAAGTTTGGTCAACCCCATGTAAGTTATGGGGCAGTAACAGTACACTTTTCAAAACGTGTTTTTCAGCCCGAAATAAACGCGTTTTTTCAGACAACTGAATCCCCATGTAGCAACAAGGCTCAGAAGAGCCCACACACTCAGATCTTAACCCCAGTGTGCTGAAAGTGTCAAAACATGTTTTTCAGCAGAAATAAACATGTTTCTGCAAGTTTGGTCAACCCCATGTAAGTTATGGGGCAGTAACAGTACACTTTTCAAAACGTGTTTTTCAGCCCGAAATAAACGCGTTTTTTCAGACAACTGAATCCCCATGTAGCAACAAGGCTCAGAAGAGCCCACACACTCAGATCTTAACCCCAGTGTGCTGAAAGTGTCAAAACATGTTTTTCAGCAGAAATAAACATGTTTCTGCAAGTTTGGTCAACCCCATGTAAGTTATGGGGCAGTAACAGTACACTTTTCAAAACGTGTTTTTCAGCCCGAAATAAACGCGTTTTTTCAGACAACTGAATACCCATGTAGCAGCAAGGCTCAGAAGAGCCCACACACTCAGATCTTAACCCCAGTGTGCTGAAAGTGTCAAAACATGTTTTTCAGCAGAAATAAACATGTTTCTGCAAGTTTGGTCAACCCCATGTAAGTTATGGGGCAGTAACAGTACACTCTGCAAAACGTGTTTTTCAGCCCGAAATAAACGCGTTTTTTCAGACAACTGAATCCCCATGTAGCAGCAAGGCTCAGAAGAGCCCACACACTCAGATCTTAACCCCAGTGTGCTGAAAGTGTCAAAACATGTTTTTCAGCAGAAATAAACATGTTTCTGCAAGTTTGGTCAACCCCATGTAAGTTATGGGGCAGTAACAGTACACTTTTCAAAACGTGTTTTTCAGCCCGAAATAAACGCGTTTTTTCAGACAACTGAATCCCCATGTAGCAACAAGGCTCAGAAGAGCCCACACACTCAGATCTTAACCCCAGTGTGCTGAAAGTGTCAAAACATGTTTTTCAGCAGAAATAAACATGTTTCTGCAAGTTTGGTCAACCCCATGTAAGTTATGGGGCAGTAACAGTACACTTTTCAAAACGTGTTTTTCAGCCCGAAATAAACGCGTTTTTTCAGACAACTGAATACCCATGTAGCAGCAAGGCTCAGAAGAGCCCACACACTCAGATCTTAACCCCAGTGTGCAGAAATGGTCAAAACGTGTTTTTCAGCAGAAATAAACATGTTTCTGCAAGTTTGGTCAACCCCATGTAAGTTATGGGGCAGTAACAGTACACTCTGCAAAACGTGTTTCTCAGCCCGAAATAAACGCGTTTTTTCAGACAACTGAATCCCCATGTAGCAGCAAGGCTCAGAAGAGCCCACACACTCAGATCTTAACCCCAGTGTGCTGAAAGTGTCAAAACATGTTTTTCAGCAGAAATAAACATGTTTCTGCAAGTTTGGTCAACCCCATGTAAGTTATGGGGCAGTAACAGTACACTTTTCAAAACGTGTTTTTCAGCCCGAAATAAACGCGTTTTTTCAAACAACTGAATCCCCATGTAGCAACAAGGCTCAGAAGAGCCCACACACTCAGATCTTAACCCCAGTGTGCTGAAAGTGTCAAAACATGTTTTTCAGCAGAAATAAACATGTTTCTGCAAGTTTGGTCAACCCCATGTAAGTTATGGGGCAGTAACAGTACACTTTTCAAAACGTGTTTTTCAGCCCGAAATAAACGCGTTTTTTCAGACAACTGAATACCCATGTAGCAACAAGGCTCAGAAGAGCCCACACACTCAGATCTTAACCCCAGTGTGCTGAAAGTGTCAAAACATGTTTTTCAGCAGAAATAAACATGTTTCTGCAAGTTTGGTCAACCCCATGTAAGTTATGGGGCAGTAACAGTACACTTTTCAAAACGTGTTTTTCAGCCCGAAATAAACGCGTTTTTTCAGACAACTGAATCCCCATGTAGCAACAAGGCTCAGAAGAGCCCACACACTCAGATCTTAACCCCAGTGTGCTGAAAGTGTCAAAACATGTTTTTCAGCAGAAATAAACATGTTTCTGCAAGTTTGGTCAACCCCATGTAAGTTATGGGGCAGTAACAGTACACTTTTCAAAACGTGTTTTTCAGCCCGAAATAAACGCGTTTTTTCAGACAACTGAATCCCCATGTAGCAACAAGGCTCAGAAGAGCCCACACACTCAGATCTTAACCCCAGTGTGCTGAAAGTGTCAAAACATGTTTTTCAGCAGAAATAAACATGTTTCTGCAAGTTTGGTCAACCCCATGTAAGTTATGGGGCAGTAACAGTACACTTTTCAAAACGTGTTTTTCAGCCCGAAATAAACGCGTTTTTTCAGACAACTGAATACCCATGTAGCAGCAAGGCTCAGAAGAGCCCACACACTCAGATCTTAACCCCAGTGTGCTGAAAGTGTCAAAACATGTTTTTCAGCAGAAATAAACATGTTTCTGCAAGTTTGGTCAACCCCATGTAAGTTATGGGGCAGTAACAGTACACTCTGCAAAACGTGTTTTTCAGCCCGAAATAAACGCGTTTTTTCAGACAACTGAATCCCCATGTAGCAGCAAGGCTCAGAAGAGCCCACACACTCAGATCTTAACCCCAGTGTGCTGAAAGTGTCAAAACATGTTTTTCAGCAGAAATAAACATGTTTCTGCAAGTTTGGTCAACCCCATGTAAGTTATGGGGCAGTAACAGTACACTTTTCAAAACGTGTTTTTCAGCCCGAAATAAACGCGTTTTTTCAGACAACTGAATCCCCATGTAGCAACAAGGCTCAGAAGAGCCCACACACTCAGATCTTAACCCCAGTGTGCTGAAAGTGTCAAAACATGTTTTTCAGCAGAAATAAACATGTTTCTGCAAGTTTGGTCAACCCCATGTAAGTTATGGGGCAGTAACAGTACACTTTTCAAAACGTGTTTTTCAGCCCGAAATAAACGCGTTTTTTCAGACAACTGAATACCCATGTAGCAGCAAGGCTCAGAAGAGCCCACACACTCAGATCTTAACCCCAGTGTGCAGAAATGGTCAAAACGTGTTTTTCAGCAGAAATAAACATGTTTCTGCAAGTTTGGTCAACCCCATGTAAGTTATGGGGCAGTAACAGTACACTCTGCAAAACGTGTTTCTCAGCCCGAAATAAACGCGTTTTTTCAGACAACTGAATCCCCATGTAGCAGCAAGGCTCAGAAGAGCCCACACACTCAGATCTTAACCCCAGTGTGCTGAAAGTGTCAAAACATGTTTTTCAGCAGAAATAAACATGTTTCTGCAAGTTTGGTCAACCCCATGTAAGTTATGGGGCAGTAACAGTACACTTTTCAAAACGTGTTTTTCAGCCCGAAATAAACGCGTTTTTTCAAACAACTGAATCCCCATGTAGCAACAAGGCTCAGAAGAGCCCACACACTCAGATCTTAACCCCAGTGTGCTGAAAGTGTCAAAACATGTTTTTCAGCAGAAATAAACATGTTTCTGCAAGTTTGGTCAACCCCATGTAAGTTATGGGGCAGTAACAGTACACTTTTCAAAACGTGTTTTTCAGCCCGAAATAAACGCGTTTTTTCAGACAACTTAATCCCCATGTAGCAACAAGGCTCAGAAGAGCCCACACACTCAGATCTTAACCCCAGTGTGCTGAAAGTGTCAAAACATGTTTTTCAGCAGAAATAAACATGTTTCTGCAAGTTTGGTCAACCCCATGTAAGTTATGGGGCAGTAACAGTACACTCTGCAAAACGTGTTTTTCAGCCCGAAATAAACGCGTTTTTTCAGACAACTGAATCCCCATGTAGCAGCAAGGCTCAGAAGAGCCCACACACTCAGATCTTAACCCCAGTGTGCAGAAAGGTTCAAAACATGTTTTTCAGCAGAAATAAACATGTTTCTGCAAGTTTGGTCAACCCCATGTAAGTTATGGGGCAGTAACAGTACACTTTTCAAAACGTGTTTTTCAGCCCGAAATAAACGCGTTTTTTCAGACAACTGAATACCCATGTAGCAGCAAGGCTCAGAAGAGCCCACACACTCAGATCTTAACCCCAGTGTGCTGAAAGTGTCAAAACATGTTTTTCAGCAGAAATAAACATGTTTCTGCAAGTTTGGTCAACCCCATGTAAGTTATGGGGCAGTAACAGTACACTTTTCAAAACGTGTTTTTCAGCCCGAAATAAACGCGTTTTTTCAGACAACTGAATCCCCATGTAGCAACAAGGCTCAGAAGAGCCCACACACTCAGATCTTAACCCCAGTGTGCTGAAAGTGTCAAAACATGTTTTTCAGCAGAAATAAACATGTTTCTGCAAGTTTGGTCAACCCCATGTAAGTTATGGGGCAGTAACAGTACACTTTTCAAAACGTGTTTTTCAGCCCGAAATAAACGCGTTTTTTCAGACAACTGAATACCCATGTAGCAGCAAGTCTCAGAAGAGCCCACACACTCAGCTCTTAACCCCAGTGTGCAGAAAGGGTCAAAACGTGTTTTTCAGCAGAAATAAACATGTTTCTGCAAGTTTGGTCAATCCCATGTAAGTTATGGGGCAGTAACAGTACACTCTGCAAAACGTGTTTTTCAGCCCGAAATAAACGCGTTTTTTCAGACAACTGAATCCCCATGTAGCAGCAAGGCTCAGAAGAGCCCACACACTCAGATCTTAACCCCAGTGTGCTGAAAGTGTCAAAACATGTTTTTCAGCAGAAATAAACATGTTTCTGCAAGTTTGGTCAACCCCATGTAAGTTATGGGGCAGTAACAGTACACTTTTCAAAACGTGTTTTTCAGCCCGAAATAAACGCGTTTTTTCAGACAACTGAATCCCCATGTAGCAACAAGGCTCAGAAGAGCCCACACACTCAGATCTTAACCCCAGTGTGCTGAAAGTGTCAAAACATGTTTTTCAGCAGAAATAAACATGTTTCTGCAAGTTTGGTCAACCCCATGTAAGTTATGGGGCAGTAACAGTACACTTTTCAAAACGTGTTTTTCAGCCCGAAATAAACGCGTTTTTTCAGACAACTGAATACCCATGTAGCAGCAAGGCTCAGAAGAGCCCACACACTCAGCTCTTAACCCCAGTGTGCTGAAAGTGTCAAAACATGTTTTTCAGCAGAAATAAACATGTTTCTGCAAGTTTGGTCAACCCCATGTAAGTTATGGGGCAGTAACAGTACACTTTTCAAAACGTGTTTTTCAGCCCGAAATAAACGCGTTTTTTCAGACAACTGAATACCCATGTAGCAGCAAGGCTCAGAAGAGCCCACACACTCAGATCTTAACCCCAGTGTGCTGAAAGTGTCAAAACATGTTTTTCAGCAGAAATAAACATGTTTCTGCAAGTTTGGTCAACCCCATGTAAGTTATGGGGCAGTAACAGTACACTCTGCAAAACGTGTTTTTCAGCCCGAAATAAACGCGTTTTTTCAGACAACTGAATCCCCATGTAGCAGCAAGGCTCAGAAGAGCCCACACACTCAGATCTTAACCCCAGTGTGCTGAAAGTGTCAAAACATGTTTTTCAGCAGAAATAAACATGTTTCTGCAAGTTTGGTCAACCCCATGTAAGTTATGGGGCAGTAACAGTACACTTTTCAAAACGTGTTTTTCAGCCCGAAATAAACGCGTTTTTTCAGACAACTGAATCCCCATGTAGCAACAAGGCTCAGAAGAGCCCACACACTCAGATCTTAACCCCAGTGTGCTGAAAGTGTCAAAACATGTTTTTCAGCAGAAATAAACATGTTTCTGCAAGTTTGGTCAACCCCATGTAAGTTATGGGGCAGTAACAGTACACTTTTCAAAACGTGTTTTTCAGCCCGAAATAAACGCGTTTTTTCAGACAACTGAATACCCATGTAGCAGCAAGGCTCAGAAGAGCCCACACACTCAGATCTTAACCCCAGTGTGCAGAAATGGTCAAAACGTGTTTTTCAGCAGAAATAAACATGTTTCTGCAAGTTTGGTCAACCCCATGTAAGTTATGGGGCAGTAACAGTACACTCTGCAAAACGTGTTTCTCAGCCCGAAATAAACGCGTTTTTTCAGACAACTGAATCCCCATGTAGCAGCAAGGCTCAGAAGAGCCCACACACTCAGATCTTAACCCCAGTGTGCTGAAAGTGTCAAAACATGTTTTTCAGCAGAAATAAACATGTTTCTGCAAGTTTGGTCAACCCCATGTAAGTTATGGGGCAGTAACAGTACACTTTTCAAAACGTGTTTTTCAGCCCGAAATAAACGCGTTTTTTCAAACAACTGAATCCCCATGTAGCAACAAGGCTCAGAAGAGCCCACACACTCAGATCTTAACCCCAGTGTGCTGAAAGTGTCAAAACATGTTTTTCAGCAGAAATAAACATGTTTCTGCAAGTTTGGTCAACCCCATGTAAGTTATGGGGCAGTAACAGTACACTTTTCAAAACGTGTTTTTCAGCCCGAAATAAACGCGTTTTTTCAGACAACTGAATACCCATGTAGCAACAAGGCTCAGAAGAGCCCACACACTCAGATCTTAACCCCAGTGTGCTGAAAGTGTCAAAACATGTTTTTCAGCAGAAATAAACATGTTTCTGCAAGTTTGGTCAACCCCATGTAAGTTATGGGGCAGTAACAGTACACTTTTCAAAACGTGTTTTTCAGCCCGAAATAAACGCGTTTTTTCAGACAACTGAATCCCCATGTAGCAACAAGGCTCAGAAGAGCCCACACACTCAGATCTTAACCCCAGTGTGCTGAAAGTGTCAAAACATGTTTTTCAGCAGAAATAAACATGTTTCTGCAAGTTTGGTCAACCCCATGTAAGTTATGGGGCAGTAACAGTACACTTTTCAAAACGTGTTTTTCAGCCCGAAATAAACGCGTTTTTTCAGACAACTGAATCCCCATGTAGCAACAAGGCTCAGAAGAGCCCACACACTCAGATCTTAACCCCAGTGTGCTGAAAGTGTCAAAACATGTTTTTCAGCAGAAATAAACATGTTTCTGCAAGTTTGGTCAACCCCATGTAAGTTATGGGGCAGTAACAGTACACTTTTCAAAACGTGTTTTTCAGCCCGAAATAAACGCGTTTTTTCAGACAACTGAATCCCCATGTAGCAACAAGGCTCAGAAGAGCCCACACACTCAGATCTTAACCCCAGTGTGCTGAAAGTGTCAAAACATGTTTTTCAGCAGAAATAAACATGTTTCTGCAAGTTTGGTCAACCCCATGTAAGTTATGGGGCAGTAACAGTACACTTTTCAAAACGTGTTTTTCAGCCCGAAATAAACGCGTTTTTTCAGACAACTGAATCCCCATGTAGCAACAAGGCTCAGAAGAGCCCACACACTCAGATCTTAACCCCAGTGTGCTGAAAGTGTCAAAACATGTTTTTCAGCAGAAATAAACATGTTTCTGCAAGTTTGGTCAACCCCATGTAAGTTATGGGGCAGTAACAGTACACTTTTCAAAACGTGTTTTTCAGCCCGAAATAAACGCGTTTTTTCAGACAACTGAATACCCATGTAGCAGCAAGGCTCAGAAGAGCCCACACACTCAGATCTTAACCCCAGTGTGCTGAAAGTGTCAAAACATGTTTTTCAGCAGAAATAAACATGTTTCTGCAAGTTTGGTCAACCCCATGTAAGTTATGGGGCAGTAACAGTACACTCTGCAAAACGTGTTTTTCAGCCCGAAATAAACGCGTTTTTTCAGACAACTGAATCCCCATGTAGCAGCAAGGCTCAGAAGAGCCCACACACTCAGATCTTAACCCCAGTGTGCTGAAAGTGTCAAAACATGTTTTTCAGCAGAAATAAACATGTTTCTGCAAGTTTGGTCAACCCCATGTAAGTTATGGGGCAGTAACAGTACACTTTTCAAAACGTGTTTTTCAGCCCGAAATAAACGCGTTTTTTCAGACAACTGAATCCCCATGTAGCAACAAGGCTCAGAAGAGCCCACACACTCAGATCTTAACCCCAGTGTGCTGAAAGTGTCAAAACATGTTTTTCAGCAGAAATAAACATGTTTCTGCAAGTTTGGTCAACCCCATGTAAGTTATGGGGCAGTAACAGTACACTTTTCAAAACGTGTTTTTCAGCCCGAAATAAACGCGTTTTTTCAGACAACTGAATACCCATGTAGCAGCAAGGCTCAGAAGAGCCCACACACTCAGATCTTAACCCCAGTGTGCAGAAATGGTCAAAACGTGTTTTTCAGCAGAAATAAACATGTTTCTGCAAGTTTGGTCAACCCCATGTAAGTTATGGGGCAGTAACAGTACACTCTGCAAAACGTGTTTCTCAGCCCGAAATAAACGCGTTTTTTCAGACAACTGAATCCCCATGTAGCAGCAAGGCTCAGAAGAGCCCACACACTCAGATCTTAACCCCAGTGTGCTGAAAGTGTCAAAACATGTTTTTCAGCAGAAATAAACATGTTTCTGCAAGTTTGGTCAACCCCATGTAAGTTATGGGGCAGTAACAGTACACTTTTCAAAACGTGTTTTTCAGCCCGAAATAAACGCGTTTTTTCAGACAACTGAATCCCCATGTAGCAACAAGGCTCAGAAGAGCCCACACACTCAGATCTTAACCCCAGTGTGCTGAAAGTGTCAAAACATGTTTTTCAGCAGAAATAAACATGTTTCTGCAAGTTTGGTCAACCCCATGTAAGTTATGGGGCAGTAACAGTACACTTTTCAAAACGTGTTTTTCAGCCCGAAATAAACGCGTTTTTTCAGACAACTGAATCCCCATGTAGCAACAAGGCTCAGAAGAGCCCACACACTCAGATCTTAACCCCAGTGTGCTGAAAGTGTCAAAACATGTTTTTCAGCAGAAATAAACATGTTTCTGCAAGTTTGGTCAACCCCATGTAAGTTATGGGGCAGTAACAGTACACTTTTCAAAACGTGTTTTTCAGCCCGAAATAAACGCGTTTTTTCAGACAACTGAATCCCCATGTAGCAGCAAGGCTCAGAAGAGCCCACACACTCAGATCTTAACCCCAGTGTGCAGAAAGGTTCAAAACATGTTTTTCAGCAGAAATAAACATGTTTCTGCAAGTTTGGTCAACCCCATGTAAGTTATGGGGCAGTAACAGTACACTTTTCAAAACGTGTTTTTCAGCCCGAAATAAACGCGTTTTTTCAGACAACTGAATACCCATGTAGCAGCAAGGCTCAGAAGAGCCCACACACTCAGATCTTAACCCCAGTGTGCTGAAAGTGTCAAAACATGTTTTTCAGCAGAAATAAACATGTTTCTGCAAGTTTGGTCAACCCCATGTAAGTTATGGGGCAGTAACAGTACACTTTTCAAAACGTGTTTTTCAGCCCGAAATAAACGCGTTTTTTCAGACAACTGAATCCCCATGTAGCAACAAGGCTCAGAAGAGCCCACACACTCAGATCTTAACCCCAGTGTGCTGAAAGTGTCAAAACATGTTTTTCAGCAGAAATAAACATGTTTCTGCAAGTTTGGTCAACCCCATGTAAGTTATGGGGCAGTAACAGTACACTTTTCAAAACGTGTTTTTCAGCCCGAAATAAACGCGTTTTTTCAGACAACTGAATACCCATGTAGCAGCAAGTCTCAGAAGAGCCCACACACTCAGCTCTTAACCCCAGTGTGCAGAAAGGGTCAAAACGTGTTTTTCAGCAGAAATAAACATGTTTCTGCAAGTTTGGTCAATCCCATGTAAGTTATGGGGCAGTAACAGTACACTCTGCAAAACGTGTTTTTCAGCCCGAAATAAACGCGTTTTTTCAGACAACTGAATCCCCATGTAGCAGCAAGGCTCAGAAGAGCCCACACACTCAGATCTTAACCCCAGTGTGCTGAAAGTGTCAAAACATGTTTTTCAGCAGAAATAAACATGTTTCTGCAAGTTTGGTCAACCCCATGTAAGTTATGGGGCAGTAACAGTACACTTTTCAAAACGTGTTTTTCAGCCCGAAATAAACGCGTTTTTTCAGACAACTGAATCCCCATGTAGCAACAAGGCTCAGAAGAGCCCACACACTCAGATCTTAACCCCAGTGTGCTGAAAGTGTCAAAACATGTTTTTCAGCAGAAATAAACATGTTTCTGCAAGTTTGGTCAACCCCATGTAAGTTATGGGGCAGTAACAGTACACTTTTCAAAACGTGTTTTTCAGCCCGAAATAAACGCGTTTTTTCAGACAACTGAATACCCATGTAGCAGCAAGGCTCAGAAGAGCCCACACACTCAGCTCTTAACCCCAGTGTGCTGAAAGTGTCAAAACATGTTTTTCAGCAGAAATAAACATGTTTCTGCAAGTTTGGTCAACCCCATGTAAGTTATGGGGCAGTAACAGTACACTTTTCAAAACGTGTTTTTCAGCCCGAAATAAACGCGTTTTTTCAGACAACTGAATACCCATGTAGCAGCAAGGCTCAGAAGAGCCCACACACTCAGATCTTAACCCCAGTGTGCTGAAAGTGTCAAAACATGTTTTTCAGCAGAAATAAACATGTTTCTGCAAGTTTGGTCAACCCCATGTAAGTTATGGGGCAGTAACAGTACACTCTGCAAAACGTGTTTTTCAGCCCGAAATAAACGCGTTTTTTCAGACAACTGAATCCCCATGTAGCAGCAAGGCTCAGAAGAGCCCACACACTCAGATCTTAACCCCAGTGTGCTGAAAGTGTCAAAACATGTTTTTCAGCAGAAATAAACATGTTTCTGCAAGTTTGGTCAACCCCATGTAAGTTATGGGGCAGTAACAGTACACTTTTCAAAACGTGTTTTTCAGCCCGAAATAAACGCGTTTTTTCAGACAACTGAATCCCCATGTAGCAACAAGGCTCAGAAGAGCCCACACACTCAGATCTTAACCCCAGTGTGCTGAAAGTGTCAAAACATGTTTTTCAGCAGAAATAAACATGTTTCTGCAAGTTTGGTCAACCCCATGTAAGTTATGGGGCAGTAACAGTACACTTTTCAAAACGTGTTTTTCAGCCCGAAATAAACGCGTTTTTTCAGACAACTGAATACCCATGTAGCAGCAAGGCTCAGAAGAGCCCACACACTCAGATCTTAACCCCAGTGTGCAGAAATGGTCAAAACGTGTTTTTCAGCAGAAATAAACATGTTTCTGCAAGTTTGGTCAACCCCATGTAAGTTATGGGGCAGTAACA